>NC_057949.1:9027262-9129762 GCF_018555375.3 Anguilla rostrata
TTTTTTTTTAAAATCTTTTATAATTGCTCATTTTCAATGGCCATTGGTACCCATGCTAAGTAGAAAATATTTGACTAATTCAAAATCATTACCAAACCTGTGTCCTAACCATTCTTCAATCTGCTGAACACAGCTGTCAACTTGCCTTTACCCTCAGACTTACGGTTTTCCTAACCCTATCCCTAATTTGGGCCCTTAACCCTAATTGAAGCCATTGGTTGCCTGGAATACTTCAGAAAACCCATTTTAAATGTATTAAAAATCAAGGTAAATATCACGCAAACAATAATAATACAATACAATAATACAAATGGATAATGATATGTTTCAGGTCTTTTAAAAAGATTTTTTTCTAATTTGGGCCCTTAAAGTGACATTTCTTTTGTTGAAAGCAGGGTTAAAACCGTGATATTATGAAAAGATTGATGATTTTAATCACCAAATGTGATTATGTCAATTGATTTCAATTTAACGTCACATATTGGCATTCAACCTTAATACCAAAAAGGTATGCTTTTCTGTGGCCACGCTGGGCCCTGAAATTTCCCCACAAACAGCTTTGTGTTCTGGTGTCTCTTCAGTATTAAACTGTTCTGGAGAGGGGACACCATAGCACCCTAGATTTGTATGCAAAGGGCCTCAGTGTGTCTGTTAATTCTTATTTCCTCCATTTCTTTTTATGTTTGTGGAGGGGAGAGAGAAAAACAGACAGCATTCTTATGGCCAGGTGAACCACAGCAGGTTACTTAATAACAACATAATATTGTATGGACGACGAACAAGCCATTTCAAATTACATTCTCTTTAGAAGGCCGTAATCTAGAAACTAGATATCCGACAGGTGTTCAGTGCAACATTTTGCGTTGGCACAATCCTTTTTGTGGTTTCCTCTGCAGGAATTGAATGGTCTTGCTGAATCTCTCTTGATTGAAAGGGATTTCCTTTTATTCTTGGAAATAAAGAGAATCATTTTCAAACTTCACCACCCTGAAGTGAGTGATTATCCTGCCAGGTAGTTGGCTGCAATTTTTCATGTTTAAAAAAAAAAAAAAAAAAAAGATTATTATTTAAAGAAATGTTATCTTAATTGGCTCTGTATTTTCAGTGGGTTTGTCCATTGTGATTACAGATTAGGGGAGGCGAATAAAGGTGACACAATGTGGCGGGTCTCTTTTGACTTCCCCGTCTTTTCACGTTCTCCGCCTCCCCTTTACCGTCCCCATCTCCACACAATGCTTTCAATGTGGCGGGATCGCCCGCCTGATTAAAGTAATCCCTTTTATGCCAAAATTGCTGGAACGTATACGGAAAATTGCCCGTATTCTTCTGACTTTAATTGTGCCTTTCCTGCCTACACCAGCTTCACTGATAGCAGTTTGGTTTTCCTCCCTCTCTTTTTTAACATCAGA
The DNA here is from genome assembly GCF_018555375.3 of Anguilla rostrata. Taxonomy (NCBI): domain Eukaryota; kingdom Metazoa; phylum Chordata; class Actinopteri; order Anguilliformes; family Anguillidae; genus Anguilla; species Anguilla rostrata. Next base: position 9,028,672 of record NC_057949.1, read on the forward strand.
GGTGAATCAACTCCCGTAATGTGTGGCCTGGTGCATGCTCTCAGTCCTTTGTATTAGACTATGTTGCAGCTGATTAGTTGCTTTGATTTTATATATTGTGTGCAGTCAGATGATTGTGCTGGTCTTGGTCATGGTGTGCATCACGCATATGAATCAGTGAAGCTGTATGGTTTCAAATGCATTTAAGAATCACGTTGCGGTATTGCAGATGTTTGTTAATGACCTTGCTACCAAAATATATCAAGTGACAGGGAACCTTAAACTGGAATTGCTGATGTGTTTAATGAGTACACAAATTATTTTTAATTTGTTGTATTTAAATGTAGTTTGGTACAAACAACATGTGTATTCTCAAGATAAAGACCACATAAAAAATCTAAGAATAGCTTTTTGCAATTAACCAAATTTTGCCACGTTTCAAGTCTTGGATTTCTCTAGTTACCAAAAATAGTATTGGAGCTTTAGAATTTCATGTAATATAATACTCAGGTTTTTACAGGGTTTATATGACTGATCTTTCCTGCATGTGCCCACTCATTGCCCAGACACACGCTCAATTCTGTCTGTGCTTATATCTGTTCATGTGTCTAGTGGTTTGTGAGGAAAGATTAACCCCCAAGGGTCCCTATACAAATTTCCCTCTATTCCTCTCTTTGAGACCATAACCAAAGTTCTGTTGAAAAATGCAGTGCAGATTCTACAGGTGTAATGCTTATTGGGCATGGAGGAGTCCAGGAGGACTTTTGATGGACTCATGTGAAATAAGTGACATTTGCATTAGGCGTCAGGGGTACCATTTGAACTTATGCCCCTTGGTAAACTATAGAAGCAGAAGGAATAGAAGCAGAGACCAAATAAATTAAAAAGGATGGTAAATGGGTGAACAAACAAAGAGGCTGTAGTTGTGCTGGTGGTTTGTTTCATCATGTTGTTAGTTTGAAGAAAAAAGACAAGCCTATGCATCTTGATGTAACATGCCTGTCTTAAAAAATGCTGATTCATCCAGACAAGTAGACAGTTCATTGATTTATTTTATTTTTATAGTCAGCTTGAAGTAATAGAGCCCTTAATTAGACCATTCACCTCAAAACTTTAAATGGTTTCCTTCTTTGACAAGCAATTAATTGTGGTGGAATTTTGATCAGCATTCATCCTGATGAGGATGGACTAGTGGGTACCAAAATCATGATGGCAAATGACTAGCAATGACTGAGATCAAACAGTTCTCAGCAATTTTCGCATTGTATTAAATTTAGCTTTATCTGTCACTCTGACAAGGCATAATAATAGGTGACACAGTATATGTCAGTATATTGTGATATTAAAAACTATCCATCACATAGAACTCTATTTACTTGAATATTTCAAAATGTACAGTGGGTATGCCTTACTCATTGAAAGTCCTACATGCGTCATTAGGGCCTTATAAATACACAAATGCCATTAAATGCCACCATATGTTGCATAGCCATAGTATGCGTTACCCTTTACAGTTACATCACGTTTCTTATGCGTTTCGGTTGGCTGAGTTAGAGCGTGCAGGAAATGTGGACTATCTGAACTAGCATTCATTTTTCTGTATGACCCTTACGCTCACACCGCGTATCATGACTCCTTCATTAGACAACAAGAAGAAAAAAAAAACTGCTGGCACATATTCCACTGAGAGACCGTTAACGCTCTCACAGCACGCCGGTAATACCCATCCACTCTTTAAACACTTCGCTTCTAGCTCTGGAAATGCTCGGAGCAAAATGCCGGTTATGTTTCATTAGCGGGAGCTCGAGCCTGTGCGCGGGAGACGGAACGCGTCTGCTTATTCCCCAGCTGATACGGAGCGGGAAGATTGTGCCAGGCGCCTCAGACAGGCGCAGCCGGGATGCGTGCGTGTGTGTGTGAGTGAAAGAGAGAGAGAGATCGAGAGAGAGAGATCTCCCGACTTCGCCTCGAGGGAACGCGTTAGCAGGAAGTGGATAGACAGCGCACGCAGTGAGCTGTGTCCTCCGCCACGCGCTTCTCCTCCTTCTTCAATTCGTAGTGTGCCCTGTAGGACTGCAGCAGGGCTGTCACATAAACTGTGAAAGAAAGAAAACTTATTGATTTCATTTTGAAAGTATTGCCTGTTGTTAATTCCAGCCTACTTTAATAGGTGTCCCTGGTGTATATTAATTTAATTTTCATTGTAGGGGATAAACTAAATAGGCTATGCTCTCTTGGTGCAGTCATTCTGTAATTTCCTCCCAGCTCTAACCTGAACAGAGGCCAGTGCAATTTTGGTGGTAAACAAAGCTTTTAGCTTAATATAAAAAACATTTTTAAAAAAACGAATTTCTTTGTTTTTTTAAATAATAAATGGTGCATCAACAGCATGCATCAAAACAAAGTGCATCAAAATATGATTCATGCCTCCAAAACATCAGCACACATGTGAACTGTTGTATTTGTGTGGTAGCCAGTGGCATGCGGCCATTGATGTGCTGGGGTGGTGTGGAATGGAGGGGGGGGGGGGGGGGGGGGGGTTTGCTCACTCCCCATCATCATCATACAGTATTTCAACGTCAAATTAAAAATATAGAAATACAAAATGTCAGATTGCCTCTAAGTAAGTACTTAAAATATGGCAGTACAATTTAATGCAACAAAATATATTTGCTTTCATCATAGCCATACTTCACATTTAAATAGCCTATGTCAGAGTCAGAGGGCCTTCCCTAACCCCCGTTCCTGTCCCATGCATTGACCTTTGCCTCTCACAGATTTAACCTTGAGAGCAGACTGAGCTAGATAATGCATATACGGACAGAGAGATGCAAGGATAGGAAGTAATCCACAAAAAGGGGACGTTGAGAATGGGAGCTGCCAGTTTTACAGCTGAGGAGATAAAGCAGGCTAATAATCCCGCCCGATTTCAAGGCTAAGTGGCAAAATGGATGTCCCAGAAAGGGCTCGCTCGCTCTCTCGCTCGCTCGCCTTGTTGGTGTCCCATGGCTAATGGTCCGTAAACGACTGGGGCGATTGGCGACCCAGTTAATCTCCGTGATGCACAGTGGCGTACTGCAGCCCCCACTGTGGCCAAGGTGTTTTTGTAAGTTGTCATCCGGAGCCTCAAAGAGAGATTCGCTCCTGATTTGGAAACTCCTGCTCTGTAGGTGTTTCATACTGGATCTGCTCAGATCTCTCTCCTGATTGGATGGTCAGGCTGTTATTATTAAGTGGTATGGCTTGAAATTTTTCTGTCTGTTTATGGAATGATTTTTATTTATTTTTTAAATCCTCCAGCTATTCCACTAAAATAATAACAATACAATTACCATTATTGTGATTATGTTACATTCTTTTTAATAAAAATATACGTTATATTATTGCATTGAATGTATTCTTAAATATATTGGTATTGACTATAACATAATAATAATAATAGATTAAAAGATTTCAGTGACGTAGATAAATAAAACAAGTTTAAATATTTGTCAAAGGGATTTATAAGAAACCAATGGAGACATGCTTGTGTAATGAATGTAAAAAAATAGGTTGAATAAGCAATATGTTTAAATTGGATTTAGACACCCACTGGCTCCACTGTGCCTGACTGATTAAAGCAGGCATAAAGTTCCTGATTCTTGGGGCAGAATCGCAGGAAAGTCTCTCTCTTGGCTCTGATAATTGCTATTTAACTGTTTAGCTTTTATTTGATGTGGACAGATGCATATCAGCATACTGTAGATGCATTGTTCAAGACAATTTGATGCACGATACCATTACATCTATAGTTTATATCTAATTTCTGAAGTTTGTTCCAAAAAGGACTTCTGTTCAAAATGCCTTATGTAATGAAGGATTCGGACATTATTACATATGATTGCGTATAAATATTGTTTTAAATTGTGCTCCATATATACAGGAAACAAGTAAATAAGCCTACATTGTGCAAGGCTTTCAAAACAGTGACTGATTTGTTAGTCGGTTCCGTCTTTCATACAATCAGATTGCTTCAGTCCAGAAAGGGAGGACCAGTCATAACGAAGACAGAGATGCTGTTGAAGCCTCTGAATTAGGGGCGTGGGCCCATGTTTTCAGGCATTTTCCAAAGCATTGATGCTTCTGGGTCATTTCCACTGTTCCGAGTTCGGCGGTTTAAGCAGTTCATACCTCTCGCTTTAAACTCTGGTGTGGGAAGGTCTGCTTTAGCAAGCCTCGCTGAGTGAGTTTTCACATTCCGCAGACGACAGCGGCCTAATCCTGCGCTCCAAGCCCCCTGAGAACGTCCTGTAGGCCATCAACCAAAGTATAGGGCAGGACACAACTGCCGTAAAAACACCAAGCCTTTGTACTGCATGAGAAACCACAAAAAAAAAGAGAGAGGACAAAGATGGTAGATTGAAACTGATGAGGCTTGCGTGTCACAGTGTGAAATCAACATCGCATTACGGGCCAATTATCCCTCAGATGCAGGGGTGTGATATTACTTCCAGTGTGTAGGCTGCACCTGATCATCAGTGACCAGTGAGCTACAAACAGGGGGGACATTTCCTCCCCAATCTGAAATCCCCACTTGCGCCTTTTAGATCACTGCTGAAAAGCACATAGTCACTGATGACTGCAGTTCGGTGCATGCTTATTGTCCCAATGGATTATTTGCTTTGCAGTTTGACACAAAGCATTTGTACATTTGTACAAATGTGCGAGATATACATAAGAAAAATTGTTGTAATGAGTTGCATAGCTATAGATTTTTAAATGCCAAATGTACACAAATTTTCCTCCTCACCTTATGTTCAGTTAAACTGTAACCAGCATGAGAGAGACGATGTACAATTCCCCGCCATCAGTTACGTAACAGCTGGAGACGGCGACAGTTAGTATTCAGTAGAAGGGATTTGGGCTGGCTAATGACCCGTCCTGATTTATTTGTTTTATTTTTTATAGTGCCCCGTGTTCAGTGATGGTTAAAGCAATCAGAGCTGCCTGGTTGAGGGGTAATAACCAAAAGGTACTACCTCTGCATTCACCGACCCCCAACCCCAACCACGTTCAGAGCATGTTCCCCCTGTGGATTGGCGGTAAAGGCAAGTTGGTATTCTTGCAGTGATCTTCAGAGGTGTGGCTTTATATGTTGGGGGGGGAGGGGGTTGGGGGGGTCTGGGGGGCTGGGGCTCTTTAGCATTAGCATTCCGCAGAGGTGGAGGCAATAGATCCTGCCTCAATGGCAAAGCTGCTACATTGATTAAAACCACTGATTTCCACCCAGAAACAACTAATTACAAGGAGAGAAGCCCATTAGCAGAATGCAGAAGCCCGTAGGAATAATAACAATAAATCACCCCTGGTGTAATTACACAAACCGAATGAATAATCTGCTTTAAGGAGAAGGGGAGATAAGGCGTCGTCCAGAAAAGTATGATTTATACCCAGCTGGGTTTCTAATACTGTAAGAGCAAACCCTAGAGCGGGCACAGACAATGGTGACCTGGTAACCATTCTGGAGCTGTTTATACAAACTGGGCATTCAATTCAGAAAAAAGAAATGAATTTTTAAAACGTGTTTCTTTTATTTGGATCCTCAAATTTGTCATTTCTCACCTTACTTATGCGTCGCGCTGTGGGCATACTGGTCAGGGGTGGCACCAACGAGACCTGGATTCTTCCTGGTTGTTGTTTGCTCATTTTTAAGATTTGCCCTCCTTTGGAATCAGCAGGTGTGCTGGTGTGGCTCCTGTCACAGGTGTGCCACCCAGGCCCGCCCAACAGGAGCGCTGCGTCTGAAGCGCGTGCACTCCATCTGTGAACACCTCCCCCACGGCCAGCCTCGCGGTACTGAAGCTAGCGCTGATGAGAGTGCGTCTCAGTGAACACGCATCTCACTAATGACACCGCACTGACATGAGATGAACACACGTATCATAAAATAGCGCAAAGGATCACTGGAAAATTCAGATGCGGGGAAATAGACAAAAAGGCTTGAAGTACAACCGCTTGAGTTCCAGATCCGATGGAGTCTCATAGAGTTGACCTTTTTTCCAAGATTTATTTTTTCTTTTGTCCAAGACCACAGCTATTGATAAAAAAAAGCGAATATACTGACACACACGCACACACACAAAGAAGAGGAGGGCTTTCGTTTTAACGAGGAGCACGAGGGCCGAAGACGGGCGTAAACGCACCTGTGACCTAGTTTTCCTCCGAAGGCAGAGCTCCGTTGGTCCCGTGGGCAGGCGGAGCGGTCTCGCGCGGCTCCGCGGCGAATATGCAGACGAGGGGAGGAGGAGTCCCCCCCGGGCCGTTCCCCAGCGCACGCAGGAGCTCCTGGATTAAAGGGGCCCGCGGCGCTCTGACGCGGCGGCAATGCATCACGCGCGCCGCCCGGGGCCCCGCGCGCCGCCGGGAACCCGGGTAATTGCGGTGAATTATGAAGAGGCGCCGCGTGCGGCTGAATTTGCATATTTCACCTTCCGCTCTGCGATTGGCCCGAATGCGAAGGAACGCCGCGGCTCTGAGGACTGAGGAAACTGGGAGGTGGGGATGACGATGAAGATGATGATGATGATTAAGATTATGATGAATGTATTTTTTTTTTTTTTAAAGTAAGGCAGTTGATCTGAAGGAGTGAGAGTTGGTGTGAAATCAGGAAGGAGGTTGTGAAATGTATGATAATGGTGGGGTGATGATGGCAAAGAGGTTAGCGAAATAATATTTTTCAAAGACCAAAGTAAGATGAATGGAGTTTCTCAGTATCAGGTTTACCTTAAATTAGATGTTCTGTGGACAAAAGGTGTCCTTAAGTTATATTTACTGTGGGAATTTTCTCAGCATTCCACTAATAAGAGTAGGACCTGGATGGAACCTAAAGCTAGTCATTGTATTTCTCCAATTCTGGAATTATTGGTCTGTGAGCTTCTTCTTGTATAATTAAGTGTACTCATTCCTCACATTTAGCTCCGGTTCAAACGGTCAAAATTTACAGAAATGCAGGGTGATGTTTCTCTGTACACTGCACAAATTCTGTCTTCTCACTGAAAGGGCCCAAATTATTGATCAATGGCTTCAACAGCTTTCATAGACTGACACTGGAACTTCTGCTTAGTTTAGGAAGCGTGAAACAGTGCCAAACATTTAGAATTAATTTTGCATCTGAACAGGGGAGTTGGATTGATTGGACAGATGAGAATGGCTCTAACGATTAAAATTTTCACTACTAATTAGTGTTACTATATAAAGATAATAGTAAGGTCACGTTTAAAAAAAAAAAAAAAAAAAAAACTTAATAACCCTAGACTATTAGGTGTCTGCACTGGTTGCAACAACCTTCTTACCCTTCTCCCCCTCTACTGCCTGTAGTGGTGAAACCCTGCTTTCAGCAATGGGAAAAGTGTGTAAACCAAATACTAGAATGTCTAAACATTTAGAGGTGTTTTGTCACAGGCCATGTCCCTTCTTCCAGAGGTCTCACTTCTCCCCCTTGGTTTCTGGCCTTGCTGATAACGAAGCCCTGGCTCCTCCAGAGTCAGATTATCTGGAGGTTCAGGGGTAGCGCTGTGTGAATGACAGGTTACAGTTGACCTGGAGTTCACCTGCATCACTGTGTGTGCGTGGGTGTGTGTGTGTGTATGTGTACATATGTGACTGTGTGTGTGTGTGTGTACATATGTGACTGTGTGTGTGTGTGTGTGTACATATGTGACTGTGTGCAGCGGGAAGAACCAGGTCAGTAAAGGGCTAAGAGCGACTAAATGCTGACTGAACAGGGACATGTGTTGAGATGCTCTCCTCGTATGCACACAGACAGCCCCAGCATTCCCTGTCACCATGGTGCCATGTGGGTTCCATGTTCCTCCACATTCCATGTAAAAAAGAAAAAGAAAAAAGTCCATAGTGATGTTACCAGGACAACAAGGGCTGAATACCATGTGATGAAAAACCAAAAACAAGAATGCAAAAAACACTAGAACAAGGTGACAACGAGGATGCTTCCGCCCTCCAGTCTTGGATTATCTTTTTTTTTTTTGTCTGTAATAACCAATAATGCACTAATATTTATTTTGCACTGCTTATTTGATTCTTAACATTTTCTGAAATGGCAAAAATGGTTATTTCAATGCATACAGGAATGCAAACAAAAAATATTAAGATGTTTCAGATGCCCATGAATAAAACATAGAGTGTGTTACAGTAAACTGATAGTGTCCCCAGAACAAACCCACATTGTCTCACATGGGTTTAGAAACAGTCTGGGCTTCTCTGGCCGCAGATTCTGGCCTGCGGTTTCCATGAGTTAATAACTCTCTTGGGTTTAGACACCTTCGCTCATTGGTGTGAAATTTGCTCTTAACTTCCCACCTGTGCCCCGAGGAGCACCTGGCTTGGCTTTCATGTGCTCCTGTCTTACTTTGAAGACAGAACATTTTTGTCGCGAGTTTTTGTAACCAGCAGTCCCCAGAATCTCTGCAGATAACCGTTACAGTGTCTTGTTTTAATAATGGGTATGTTAACAGGGTTGTTGAGTGTCATTGAAAGGATTATTTCTTACATTTGTAGAGTGCCTGATTCTAGCTCTCCTTACAGACTTCTTATAGTCTTAAAACTGCCGTATTGAATGGTCTCGTGCCCTTTGCTTGGTAAATAACCCTGCTAAGAGAATACAGTTTCATGCAGATTACTGTTACAGTGTGCAGTGGACAAAGCCCGGGTCCATGATGGCTCCAAGGTCCTTTTTCCGGGCTGAGATCAAGTGTCCCTGCTCAGTGAAAAGCCTTTCTGTATGCTGTGCCATGCTGTCCCTGAGGCCACAGCGTTTACATGTCTGACTTCACTCTGCTTTCCTGAGTAAGATGTGCGCTGACCAACGATTAGTTTCCATGCAGGACTGACACAGCATAATGAAAACCAATTCCTTATAAAAACTGGTCTTTAGGCCCTGGGGGTATTGGTAAACTTTATTTGTTTTTTGTTATTTTTTTGTTTTGTTCCTTGGTTTGTATTAAGTGTGTGTGTGTGTGTTTTCTATTTATTCTGGGTGGCTTGGTTTGCGACGGGGGTAGGCAAAGGGTGCGGGTGTTTGGGCGGAGTTAAGTTGACGTGGGGGCCCTTTTGTTTGTGGAGATGGGGTGGTGGAGCTTGGATAAGGTGCTGATGTGTGGCGTTTTGGGTTGGGTTGTTTGTGAGGGATAATGGGTGAGGGGACGCGTGGTGGGGATGTTTCCTGACTTTCAGCGGCTGGGGAAAGAAGATTAGAGGCTTCACCTGGGCCGTGTTGGTGGAGCTAAGCCTTCCGAGGGTCCTCCGGCAGGATTACGGTTCTGCCAGTAGGCCCCCTCGGCTACGCCGGCCCGAGGGCTCTCCACCGCGCGAGTGCCAGCGGAACGGCAGCGACGCGCTGAGAACCACTCGAACGACCCTCAGATTAGCAGGGATTTCGCTCGAGCTCTCCTGTACCGCGCAGACGCCGGCGGGCTGAACCGAGCCCGCGCGAGGTGAGGTGTTTCACGAGCTGGGATCTCTTGATGTCGGCCGTATTAACGTCAGTTAAATTTATTTAGCAGTAGGCCATTCCTTGCGGGGGGGTTTGTACGCCCACAGTTGCTTGGAGAGGGTGATACCTAAGCTTCTGCACACTGTGTTCCTTGCAAGTTTCTCATTCTTTATTGCCTCATTGAAAAGAGGCTGTGACAAAGGTCTGCTGAGCGAAGCTGACAAGATTCCTAGGTAGCTGATTTCTGCTCTGCAGTCATTTTCTTTTGAGATTTCAAGGCAGTTGGTGATTTGAAAGGTGGTATTATACTGCTGCTGAGCTGCATTCATTGCCTATTATGAAGGACTGAGGCAGTGATGACAGATATTGGTGCTATTAACAGTAAGAAAATAATCAAGATGGTTGCTTTAATAGCCGAGTATCTTCCGTTATTTACTAACTTCATATAGGTTTGGCCTTGAGGGGCGGGGGAAAATATCCGATGCTTTCAAGTGGCTTTTCTGCAAGTGTTTGGGAAAGCTATTCTGGGCCTTTGTAAAATATGGCACAGGCCTTTCAGACAGACTTGTAAGCAAATCCATATGCAGTAAACAGATAGAAGTGTTAGGTTGCCTGCTGTGAAAATAGGGGACACTCTCTCCTGGTTATATAAAGGCAGAATGCTGGTGCTGTCGTGGGGATACTGCTCCGGTGGAGATGTTGTGTTTTGCCTTTGGACCAAGGGCCAGGCTTGCTGAGTACATTGTATCTTCTCCCGTAAAGAGTATTATCATTAAGATTGATGATCTGGTCTGTTTCCAAGCCTCTCGAGTGGTCAATAAATCCCTCCGTCCCCAGGTGATTGGCTGTATAAATTTTGGGAACCACACCTTTCAGGCAACCATTTTGGTTAAACTGTGTCTGCATGGGTGTGTGGGTGCGTGCGAGCGCGGGCGGGGGACGGGACGGGCGGGTAAAGTTAGAATAAATAATACATATGTAAATATGACAGTAGGGTCTGCCGTCTCTAATTGAATGTCACAGGCGCGCGTTACCTTATGTGACAGGCTGATTGGGGTGTCGTACGCGCTTGGATGTGGAAATGAGTAACTGGGTTAATTAATTTTCATAATGAATGCGGCTTTTAGTGCGCCCGCGCCTCTCTGAAGACCAGGCGATGTGGTGACTGGGAAATTAATCTCTCTGACAGGAAGTTGTGAGGAATGAGTAGGCAGGCAGGGGATGGGGTGGGTGGGGGGTGGCGGGATGAAAGCAGGCGCGGGTCTCTGAGGCTCCGTCTGGCGGTTTAGCGATGTGGGCCCTGCTTAATTTTTTACACATTTTACGCTGATTTCATTTTAATGAACTTTATCCATCTTTTACTGCATCTGTTTGTCTGTCTTAGTTTTAGTTTAACTTTTGTGTCTAAAGTTATCACTATATTCCCTTTGCCCCCATATGCCAGGAGCATGTGCATTCCTACAATGGACTCGCCTGTGAGTTAGTGACTTTGTTGCGCCCTACAGGCCACAAAGTACTACAGGAGACCCTGGGACTGTTTTGTACCCTACATGCCACACAGTACTACAGGAGAGCCAGGAACTATTTTGCACCCTACAGACCATACAGATTGAACAGCACTTAATACAGTGAAGAACTACTACTGCATAACTAAAAAACATATCTTGAACGATATGTAAGTAAATGTGTTATAACTACCACACCCATGTGGAGGATAACATTTTGGCCTCTAACTGATTACAGGGAGCATCACTGCATATTATGATTTTGCAAATTGGACCGAACAATATACATATGCAAATAATATTCAAATAAAATTCATACCAATTTTAGGTGGTTAAGTTTGAATTAAATTTCATGCCAAAGTTGATGGCACAGCCCTAGTGTCTTTAAATGTAGGCTAAGTTATGATAAAACTAATAAATCATACTGTAAACTGATTTCAATTCATAATGGAGCAGCTTATAGTGCTAATATTAAAACTTGTCTGAACACGGTCCTCCATGTGTCCAACCTCTGTCTGCACAGACTGATCTCCCATCAGGATGCAAATGTAGTAAATTTGATTAAATAGCTAGAGTAGCAACATCTGATGGTTTTTTAAATTTCCCCACAGAAAGTGAGATTAATGAAGAAAAGTTACAAAATAGAAACATAAATCAAGTTTGCGTGTCCCCCGTCCCTTCTGCTAGACTCATTCTGATTGAATAATTCTGTGATATATGCCTAGCTTGTTGTAGTTATGCCAGGCAGCTTGACCCGTGAAATAATAAGTGAAATAAAGGGTAACAGCACTGCAGAGTTTACAAGATTTGCAGCCAATTCATAGCGTGAGCAGTGTTTTTTTAATCATTTAAAAACGTGAATAAGGTGTTGCAAACTGCATATGTCATTCTGTGGTGCCGTGGAAAGGGGGGAGGTTCAGGAAGGGGATAACTGAAATGTCCCTGGGGGTTTCATTTACTGCAAGAACACTGCAAACACAATTACAAATGACAAATGAAAAAGGAAGACACAAAGATAGAGAGAAAGAGATGTTTCAGGAACGTGTAAGACGGTGTGATGTAGCATCTGACCACCGCCCAGCTCACCCACACTCCTCAGACCAGTTATTGAAAAAAATTATTTGTCCTGCAGCCAAAATCACTACCAGTGCTGGGCTGTGACCACAGGATCCAACAGGAAATGAGAAGAGTAGTCCCCCAAATTCTGAGCAGGATGGTAGCGTGGGAGGGGAGGGGAGGGGAGGGGAGGGGCGGGGGGTGAGCTCTATGAAGCATGTAATGTTGATGGATTCCTGGCTGCATTGGAATAGGTCACAGGGGATGGCGGGTGCATTGAGGGGACGCTAGGCTAGGAACGCTACAGCGGCTAGCTAATCATGTCAAGCTGCACTTTTAAAGGTCAGCTGAACTTTTGTAGGTTCCACAGCAGGGTATTGACAGCTCCAGCGCAGTGTTTGTGACACACATTTGTTACTGCAAACCTCAGGGCATCATATCGCCAGATAGATCATCGGCAAGGTATGATTCCGTAATGACCGTTTCTTTTCATTTTTTTTTATTTTTATGAAAATACCTAAAATACCCTAAGGTGTACACATTTTTATTGAAGTTAAATAAAAAATGAGAAAATGGAACTCACTCACAAAGCAAGTCTTTGCACCCAAAACAATTTAAAACGAAGAATACAAAAACTAAATGAAAGAAAAACAAATTATGTGTTTTGCAAATATGGAGACAATCAGACTAAAATCACAGCAGTTAGATTGGAAAAGGCCGTGTCTGAAAATGAGAAACGAGATGACTGCTTTTACATGACATTACACGCAGTATTTAATGTGATAGCGTTTTGTGTAAGCTCTTCGTCATAGAGCCGTACCACATTGACCATACACAAAGGATGAGACAAGCTTCTCCTTTACGTATCAAACTGGAAGTGCTTGCGGTACAATAGAAACCACTGAGATACAGTGTTTCCCGGTATGTAAGCAATGAGCTGTATTCATGTTTACCTGTCATACCTGTCACACTTTAATGCGTGAAGTTACCTTTGCAGCCTGTCTCCTAGGCGAGTCCCCAGTTGGTGGTGACATCACCCCCTGGGGTTTACATGGTAACGGTGAGCTCATCCTGCATACTGCCAGGGAGTAGGGCTCTGTCATTACAAAGGCCAGTCGATCCTGGTCAGAGCGTGTTGATTAAACAAGTTAAAGCCAGGAGTGGGGAAACATTTATTATAGGGTAAGGTTCTTCTTTAGGTTTCTGTTTATTTATTTATTTATTTATGTATTTTTTACACTTCCTAAATATTCCTGTGTAGCATTTCTCTTCCAAGCTGACTGTGAATATCCTGATAGAAAATAAAGATGGAGTGACAGACTGGCTCTGGTGTGGTGGGGGCGATTCTGAACCAGCAGGCCCCTCTGTTGATTTGGCATGGGTGCTGTGAGGACTGCTTCTACGGTTTAAGCTGTGAGATAAGTAGTAAGACAATGGTTTATCTACTTAGCCATTTTACCTTGTATTTAACCAAGCAGTTATTTCATTTATCAAAAATGATCTTTGCAAGAAGAGCTGTGTGGAAAAGTGGCTGATTTTATTTATAGAACACATTTTCATTCAAGAAAATACTCAGCACAAAGTACTTCACGTAATTACACACAGTGCAAAAAAAAAAAAAAAAAAATATATATATATATATATATATATACATATATAGCAATCATAAAAATAAACCCTTGTAGAAAAGGAATTGTATTATGTTTTGTATTTTTTATATTGAGTTGAAATATTCTGATCTTGCTAATCTTGCTTCATTTCAGAACATTACGGGATGCTGATCACTTACAGATAAACAAAAAGGAAAGATGAAAACCAGGCCTTAGGCATAGTTTGGCGCTAGTTATTGTTGGCTGTACAGAGTGCCAGCAGTAAGGTGTGAGGTGCTTCTCCCGTCCTGTAAAGTCAGTAATTAAAACCGACGGGGGGGGGAGCTCCCTGTGCCGGCGGCGGAGGTCTCCCACCGTGGTGCGCATGCCGCGTTCGTGCATTCAGAAAATGGCGGCTGAGTCGAGCGGGGCGGGGCCTGAGAGATGGTGGGTAGGCTGCACCGACGCACACGTGCCAGAATGCGCCGGAACGCTGCGAAAAGCGTAGTAATAAACTACAAGAGAAACCCAAACCCCCCCCTAAAACGAGGCCAGATGTACTGTGGGCCTTTGGCCGCTGGCTGACTCACGGCCCCCTCGAGTGCAGAGGCTGGCCCCCCTCCCGCCCCCCCGCCGTTCTTGGACGGGATCCAGCCCCTCTTGTCCGTGACTGTGCTCTCTGGGTCAGTGGACCGTGGATGACAGAGAGCTGCACAATGAAGACATTTCTGCTTTGGCTGAGGCAGAGAGTCGCTGTGGTACAGCGGGCTGGGCCGGGCCGGGCCGCACCGGGGGAGGTCATTTATCGGGTTTCCACTGCACAGCAGGGAGAGAGAGAGAGAGGGAGAGGGAGAGGGAGAGAGATGGAGAGAGACAGAGTGACAGAAAGAGATAGGGAGAGAAGGGGAGGTGGAGAGAGAGAAAGCATGAGCTACAGAGAGAGAGAGAGAGAGGAAAAGATGGAGAGAGACGGAGAGAGAGACAGAAAGAGAGGCGGAGAGAGAGACAAAGAGATACAAATAGAGAGATGGAGAGAGACAGAAAGAGATACAAAGAGAGATAGATGGAGAGAGAGGGAGACCGAGAGAGAGAGAGAGATGGAGAGAGAGGCTCTGTGCCATTCACACCAAGTAATAATAATGATGGATTGCGTTTATATAGCACTTTTCATCTTGTGATCTCAAAGTGCTTCACAGTTTGAGCGGAGGGAGGTGTGAGTGTGGTTTTGCAGTTTTGCTGTGAATGCTTTGCTTACTTTAAACTGTTAGCAGGGTTTTGCAATAATCTTTTGACGTTTTGTTCCCATTTGGAGGGTGTACAACCCTACGCAGTGAATGAAGTATTTACGAATCGGTGTCACACTGTAGTAACAGTGTTGTGCAACCGAGCATTCAGCCCGGCAGCAGGCCGGCACAGCGTCGGTTCTGCTTATAAACACCATTTGCAGGGCTTTTTTCATCCTGAAAGTGGCATTTATCTGCTGCACAGGTCATTCAGAAAGTGTGGGGAGACAGAGGGAGGTATAAGGGAGGGTCTCTTCATTACATTACATTACATTACACTTATTTGGCATATGTTTTTATCCAAAGCGACGTACAATAAGTGCATACCAAATGTCATTGGAACAACTACAAAACGCAGGTCCGATAAGGTACAATACACCTTATGTAACCTTATTCATAGCCATGAACACAGTAAGTCCAGTTCGTAGAGGAACAGGGAGTTTGTTCCACCACTGGGGAGCTAAGGTGGAGAAGGTCAGTGGTAGGGACGAGTGAGAAACATTCACCCACACGGCAGGGGGTGCAAGTCGCCCTGCTGCAGCAGAGCGTTTGAGCTGGCATGTAGGATTGAATCATGTCCTGTAAGTAGGCGGGGGCTGTTCTGTTGGCTGCAGTGTAGGTGAGGGTCAGGACATTGAACCTGATCTTGGCAGCCACGAGTAGCCAGTGGAGTGACCTCAGCAGGAGAGTGACGTGAGAGAACTTGGGAAGGTTGAGGACAGGCAGCAGCATTCTGAATCATCTGTAGTGGCTGTATGGCACAAGCTGGCAGGCTTGCAAGGAGGGAGTTGCAGTAATCAAGATGGGAGGTCACCATAGCCTAGACAAGTAGCTGGGTGGAGTGCATAGTCAGGGACGGTTGAATCTTCCTGATGTTGTACAGGAGGAATCTGCAAGACCATGATGTTGCCTTGATGTGCTCCTTGATGTCCAGCTGGTCATCCAGGACTATCCTCAGGCTCTTTGCTGAGTGAGAGGCAGTCACTGTGGTGTCATCAACAGTGATTGAAGGCACGCATAGTAGGGAGGTCTTGCAGGGGATGAGCAGCAGCTCAGTCTTGTTGAGGTTGAACTTCAGATGAAGCCTGGCCATCCAAGTTCAGATGTCATACCAGGCAGGAAGGTATTCTCTCGTTGACCTGAAAAGCAGAGGGAGTACATATCCCTGCGGGACTTCTGTAACAAGGGGGTGAAGTGCAGAGACAGACCCCTTCCAGGTAACTTGGTTGGACCTATCTGCAAGATAGGAAGCAAACTAGGACAGGACAGTCCCAGAAATGCCAATCTCAGCCAAAAGAGGAGATGAATAGTCTGTGGGCCAAAGTGGAGATGAGTAGTTTGTGGGCCAAAGTGGGGATGAGTAGTTTGTGGGCCAAAGTGGAGATGAGTAGTTTGAGGTGGGTGTCTCTTCACCCACCTTCATGCCTCATCGTCACTTTCCAAACCCCCCCACCCCCAATCTCTCTGCCCTCCTGCAGAAGCCGAATAGAATCAAAGGGCTCTGTAATATGCGTCCTAGCAGTGAATTTTGCTGAAGCAATAAAGTTAGGAATGAGGGGGCATTACCACATGGTAATGGCTATTCTGGGACCGGCAAGTACAGTAAACAGACCTCAGGGGGCAACGGAAGACTCGTATCTCAGGATCTCGTTTTTCCATTATGAGCCAGAAAGACGAACTGGGGCCATTTTCAAAATGTATACCCTGTGTTTCTTTCTTTCCCCCCCTGTCTGGAGCTATTCATCGGAAGTGTTTGTAAGGTGTCAGTTTGTTTTGTTTTTGGTCTCCTTCTTCCTTAATGCTCAGTTTTATCACACCGCTGCGTGCGATCCGAACAGCCGCGGTATGGTACCTCGGGGAACCATGAAAGGCACGCGGAAATCGAGTGCCTTTCCGTGTTTGGTGTTTTTTTTACATCACCATAAATTTAAGTGTTTTTGCTGCATCACTGGCATACAAACTCACACACATGGATCATTCAGCAGTTACACTGTGCACTGCAAAGTGCATCCCATGTATATTAAATCAGATTCATATAGCAAAACATATGCATGCTGTGTAGTTAGAATCTTGGGGCTGAAGTGAGAGTTCAATTTAAATAAACAATAGCCTTTTTTTTAAAGGCAGAAAGTTAACTAGTGTCCATGCTCATAGGGTTTATATCAGGGTTTCACTAAGAAGGAAAATCCATTTTGGGATTTCAGGCAAAGAGGTGCTTGGCTCTTTTTCAGTAAGTCAGATTTTGGAGTTAAAAGGAGTGTGAGATCTCTGTTGATATTTCTTGTGGAATGGTGTGTACCCCGCCCCTTTAGGTGTGCATTCTGTCCCTTACTGATGGTTCTTTTTTTGAACCAGTGAGTCACCGTCTGCCTGCCTATTTTAATAACTCCCAGCATAGCCAGCTGCCTATTGATGTTGTCCTTGGGCAAACACATTATAGTCACATTAGATGAATGGTTTGTATGCTTTTTTTGTGTGCTGTTGGCTAGAGATGGCCCGTCAGCCACAAGACTAATGTTGGTTAATTGCAGAGCCATCATTAGGGTTTTCGTTTTTTGCTCTTGTAATTGTCGAATTCTGTCCAATTACACGGTCAGTAGTTTCCTAATTCAATATGTGTTTAGCAAAGACTTTTAAAAAAAAAATGCTTTTAGTAAGACAACTTCAGAACAAGTTTAAATATACATTTCATGTTATATTGTAATGAACGCTGCTCTCTTTGTGTCTTATTTTAGGTAAGCAGCGAGACATGCTTGGGGATATTTACCACCTCAAACCACAAGGTAAACTGAGCTGAGCTGAATCCAGGCACCCAGGGGGGAATAAACATTTACCCTTGAGATATTGTGGCTCACAGCACACCCCCAAACACCCAATTCTCCCCCCCCCCTACACACACACACACACACACACACACACAAAAGACAAAACAAAGAGGAACAAGAAGTAGGCCGAACTTTTCTCTGTAATCACATCAAAGTTTGTTCTTGCGTGGCGTAAACAGATTGTGCAGCTGTGTCCGGAGCGCGTGGGCTCTATTACTCCAAAATGAGGTTGCTATCAGTCGCCAGACATTTCATTTGCATAAGCAGATGCAAAGACCGAGCATGCTTGGGCTCCTTGATGCTGACGAAGGTGCCCAGAGACAGAGCTAAATAGTCTCCGTGTTTACGGTGCGTGGTCAAATCAAGGCAGCTAACAGAGATAAGAGCTCTCGTCACATGCAATTATCTGAAATAAATTGTGTTGGATTTTGTGGCTTATTGGTACCCAACACATGAAGCTTTCTATTTTTTTTTTTTTTTTGGTTTGTCCCCCCCCTCCCCCGACCTCCACAACAGTGTCTTCCCTCTTATATAAAATGAATAGATTTTTCAGATTATTAAAATTTATCTTTTACTTAATTTATATCGCAAACGAATTTTCCATATGAGATATGCTAATGTACTACTACATGTGAAGCAAAGTTTTGTCTTCCAATCGGAGGAATTAAACAAATTGACAAATTGTTGGAATTAAACTGACAGGTTATTTTTTGGTTCTTACAGTCTTTGATAATGTTTCTGAAGAACACCCATAATAATAAAAAAGAACCTTTCAAACATTCATTGTGAATACTATGTTGTGAATGTGCCAATCGTATGAAAATACTGGAAAAGTGTAACCTTTTCTTTTTAGCGGTATGTAGTATATTGAACATAATTCAGACAGCATGCTCTTACAGGAACCCTGCTGGGTGAGAGTCTGGTGCCCAGACCGTTAGCCAACAGTGACTAAAGGGTTTGTAAAATGGCCTTTGAAGTTGTCATTCTTTCCATAGCTATAGGGTCAGGCTTTTCAAATTGTACAAATCACAACTTCTTGAAAGATACCCCATCATATTTATTGCTAGTGAGAGGTTTCATCCTTCTAGGAGAGTAAAAAAAAAAAAGGTTATTTATCATCCCTGAGCTGTATATTACCTTTCCAATGGCTTTGAGATGAAGAAAAATAAATAGCTTAACTGGACCCACTAAGTTAACATGAGCCTCAAGCTAACTTGGTGGGTCCTGGTAAGACACTGTTCCAATGTGTGGATCCACCCCACTGTCATTTAGATCCAACGTCTCCACAGGAACCAGTGGTAAAGAACCCATTCACAGATCAGGGTGCTGATGGCCGCGCTGATTGATGACTCTGGTTTTTCGGCTGGCGCTGACTGATGATGTCGGAAGTGCTTCTGCGGTTAAGTGACTGAGCAGCCGAGCCCTTTGGCGCCCGTGAAGTGCACTCGGCTGATCCCGCTTCTCGCGGCGGCCACTTTGAGCGATGCGGCAGTTTGGAACGCGGCCCGCGGCTTCTCCGGACCTTGAACGAGATTTTTCCCATGATGCATCGCCTCCAAGTCTCAGGAATCTTCATCGCTTTATAAAGGATGCTAAATAAATGGCTGATTATAATTTGCGTCTCAACTGTAAGTAAGTAACCCTCAGGGGGCTGTGTGAGTATGTTAAATTAAATGAACATTATCTCATCAGGTAGAAGCAGTGTCGTTGATTTTTAAGGCCAGTCTTCGCATATCGCCTTATTGTATCGTGTAATTTGAGTTATTGTGCTGTAATGAAGGCACAGAGGAAGCAATGCTATTTATTCCCAGCTGCCTCTGGGCCTTATCTGTGGCAGCATTATCCACAGTACCTGGGACTGAGGGGAAATGACCTGACCGGTCATTTAACTTGCCCTGAAATGGATTGGCTTGTTCTTCCCCACGTGTGGGGCCATCTGATAACCCATTCACGTACTTTTCATCGCACTCTCTGAATCAGATATCTGTTCCGTGACTGAGTCGATCCGTTCTGGCTCTTACTTTTCTGTTTTTGTTTTGCTTTTACTTACTTTATGTTGGGGGTGAAGCTTTGTGATGTTTTGAGTGTCGCGTACTCTGATTGGTGCATACTCAAGCATACTCCGTTACAGTCACGGGTCCTGGAAATTTTAAAACCTTATTTAGTTCAGTTTCTGCACAATTTGTCCATGATGTTAAAACTACAAATGAAATGCAAGTAGGCAATCTTTAGATGGATGGAGGAAAAAACCATTCTGCCTGCTGTAGAAATTGCTTATTGTCTCCATTTTTGACTAGAGGAGGAAGGGGGTGCATGGACAGAACACGAGGGTGACGACCCTCATGTTTACCTACGCGCGCAAGCGAATGTGCTTTTGGTGAGGGACTGCGAAAATATCATCTTTAGTGTTCTGTGTGACGCTGGCTCATAGCTCGACGATGGACGCGAAGCGCTCCCTGTAGGGGCGAACGTCTGGGCGGGGCCTCGCCGCGTCCCTCAGGTCTCGTGGACGGGCTCCGTCGGGCCTTACCCAACTGCTCGCCAGCGGAGATTTGGGAAATCTCGGGCGGTTGTCAGTTCTGAGACAGAGAACATTGCCTGTGACACTGCGGCTGGAACATCAGACATCTCAGAACAAACCACTCCCCCGCCCCCCACCCCCCTACCCACCCCCGCCTCTTGTTTCTGAAAGCAGGGAAAGATGACAAGCTGTCAGCCCAAGGAATTGCAGAGGAATTGCAGTTTTTTTTCTTGTTGGAAAAATCTGCACTTATTAGTTACACACCAGTCAGCATTTCCAAGGTCCAGCGGAAAAAAAAAAAGAAATAGAGGAAAAATAATGTCTGTCCCTTTGAAGACGGAAATCTTTTTGCGATTTAAAAAATAAATACATTTTCAAAAAGCGACTGTCAGAAGCTGGGCTAGGGATGTGCATCTTCAGCAGTGGGACTCCAGCTGGCATTAGCGTTCTGTGTGCTAACTAGCCAAGCATGGAAAAGGCATTTATTTATTTATTTAGACACTTACTTATTTATTATTCTTTTTAAAGGCGTTCTCTTCATCTGTTCAACAGCAGTCACATCTGTATTTCTCAGATCTTCTTTCAAAGTCCTGGTTCAGGCTCGGATGATGTTAAATTGAGGACACATTGTTGTGCAGCATTATTGCTTTCGTTTTGGCCACAAAGCAACACAAGTGTAGCCTAGTGGCAATAAAAGAACCAAGGACGTTGCTGGTTTTGGCTCTCATCTGCAGAGGGGTTGCAGTGAACCTCATCCTTCTATCTGAATTTCTGCGGGTTGGTACCCACTGGTGGGTCATGAGAGAGACTAGTCAAATAAAACATTTGTTATGTGTGCAGCTGTCGTTATAGTGTACAGGTAGTTGTGACATTGTGTGTTTAAAATGTATCGATATGAAAAAATGTGTAAAATTCTTGAATAGCAGGATCACAGTTAAATGTTTTCCATGTAAAATGGGGTTGTGGGTTCAGAACGTTCTAGAACACCGCGTGCGGTAGTCTGTGGAACTCTGCCCTCAGGATGCTTGTTAAACACCTCCAGTAAACCAGGCAACGAAATGCGTCGGTGTAGACCAGGGAAGGCAGAGCCCTGATTGAGACTCGGCTGATTTGGACGCGGGTATTGTGCAGCGGTGACAAAGCAGGAGGCGTCGGGGACCGCTCCGGCGGAAGCTCTGCGGTCGCCGTTCGAGGGCACAGTGCTTAGATTGTGTTCGGGTTGCTGAGCAATGTTAGCGCAGAGTCCAGATTATTTAAGGATCAGCAGCGCTGTCTGCGTGATTTGCGACGCCCCGCCCCCCACCTCCGGAAAAAGGCACTCCTTCCACATACATACTGTATGCTGATTCTGCTCCCGCCCATCGGACATGGAAGAATGATTTTCATCTTTGCTTGGTTAACTTCAACGGCTGTTGGTACCTATATCTGTCGTTGGTTGCTGTGAAAGGGATGAGAAATCGCATTTAAATAATAAAAACAATATCCTAGTAAATGAGTGGGTTCAAACCTAAAAATAAAACTAGTCTCCAAGGTAACGAAAACAAGTTTTGTTTTTTCTTTTTTTCCCCCGCTATAAGGTAATACAGGGCATTGACTTGGGATTGCCAATTATAGAAGAGGTTAAAAACTACTGTCAAGCTATCTTTCCACCCTCACAGCGAGCTTCCCTGAAATATTCTTTTTGTTTTCTCTTTTGGAGCTTTTTTCAGGGCATGTACTCCCTCATATTTATTGTTTTGTTGTTGGTAACTGTGTGCGTGTGTATGTGTGTGTGTGTGTGTGTGTGTATGTGTGCGTGCGCATGCTTTTTTTTTTCCTAGTGTGGCAGTTACCATGGAAACATGCAATTAAGTTGGGCACAGAACAGCAGCCGGGTCTGTGTGTGCAGTGAGCCGGGGCGCCGTGTGTGCGTGTGCGCGTGTGCGTGTGCGTGTGTGCGTGCGTGTGCGCGTGTGCTGAATCTGGGCATGCTCCGTCTCGCTCAACAGAGCACCGGGCAACTTATGATCCTGATTGGCTACTGCAGAGCGGGACCCCAGTGTGTGCACACACCGCTGAATAAAACATCCTGAATTAATAAATACGGTCTGTAAATAAATCGAGGGGCCCCCCCAACCCCCCAATCCTAGAGACTGGGAGACTCGGGGAAGCTAGGGATGCAGGATGGCCTCATTTGAGCACAAGTCACGTGGAGCATGATGGCGCCCGTGGGCCTCCTGAGCGGCTCAGTATGTAGGGGCTCACTTTGCTGGGCGCGATAGCCCAGGTTACAGCAGATCCCAGTGTCAGTCACGCTGTTGGCTGGCTATTACTGGAAGTCTGTGCTAGGATCAGGACTGCAGATTTCCTATATATTGCGTTGTATAAGTAGGTTGTCTGGCACCTTGGAGTTGCGCTGGTTCCTGGACAGCCACCAGATCTGCAGATTTTTTTTGTTTCACTCTTTCAGTCATCAGCCAGTCCATACCTTGCACATAACGGTGTAATCGACTGCATTCGTGGATCAGATAGGGAAACGGAAACCCAGTGGCTCTCCAGGACCAGGACTGCAGGAACCAGATGAGTGAGTTATGAAGTTATGAATGAGAGGGAATGCTAATGAAGAGCAGACCTCTCGGCTCCTTGCCTGGGGAGGGGAGGTACGGCGAACTCCGCCGGTGACGAATGTTACTTCCATGGCTTCCGCTTCAGTGTGAGCGGGGGGGACGGGGGGAATGGCCATGTTAGCGGGAGGGGAGTAAGCAAACTAAATATTTCATGAAGGCTGTTTATCATATGGCTGGTATGATGAAGCTATGCATTATTTAGGAGGCCTGTGATTGATTCCTGGTGTTTTTTTTTTTTATTTTTGTTTTTTTTTTTCCATAGCTTATAGAATTCTTCATAAGCCCGGGAAACTCTATCAAAGTAATGAAAGTGCTGCTCAGACATGGAAGTGTGACCTCTGTGCTCTCCTAGTCATCCTCCCGCATTAAGGCATCCATCGCTCTCCTCTCTAAAAACGATGCTTGTGCTCCTGGTCAGTTGGACTGCCGGCAGGCTGCCTTAGCCTGTGCAATAACACGCTGGGGTCACTACACGAGCGGTCCTCCAACTGGTGCTGGCCACGGGGTCCGCTGGACTTAGGCTAGACCCAAGAAACCGTGTCAGGTGACTTAACTATTTAGTAAATTGTTTTAATGTAATAATAATTAAATTTAATAGGCTAATAAAACCAGAAAAGCCGGCAGATCCTGTCACTCTTACGGTCCCAGTTTGAGAACGCCTGCATTGCGTGATTTCCCTTTCTTCAGCGTTCAGCGGGAGATATGCCTTTGTTCAGCGTCCCCATTCAATTAAAAAAAGTTATTTTGAAGCCGCTGAAAAAAGAAACATTTTTTGACGCCGTAGCTGACAGGAAACAGGTCGAGAGCAATGATACATCCGAACTCGTTGTTCCGGACAGATTTTACTCCTCGCTTTTTAAAAACGTCTCGGTGTGCGCTAAACATTTCCGGCAATTAATCACTTCTTAAAACACGCAGCATCCGTGGCAAAGTCCCTCGCCTCTAATGTGTTCTGAAAGGAGAGATGACACAAATTGATTCTCCAGACAAGGCTGTCAGTCTGTGCCTTAATCTCATTGTGCAACTTGTTCTTCACATGCCTATTAATTACGCCATCGGCTGCGCTTCAGCCTCGGGGAAACACTAGCCAGATTGTCCATCGAATCAATTTGTTCTTCAAGGATGTACCGTGATGCAAGGGAAAAAAAATATTGTCGTTTATTTATTTATTTATTTATTTATTTTCCACTTTTAAAGTAATGGAATCCACGGCCTGTTTCGGTGTTCCTGTCCCTGAGCTTTTTTTTTCTCTTTTTGCTACAGACGGCACCAACGGCAAACCCTTTCTCAAGGTCAGAAACGCGTCCCTCTTGGGAGTTATGTTTAATAATGATGCACAATTTAAAATCGATAATAATCTAGAATGTTCTGATTCTTTTAAAGAGTCCCAGTGCAGGGCATGGAAGGGCACTGAAGAGAGATTCTCTAAGTGAAATTCAACCCGGGAAAAGAGTCTGGTTGGACACATCTGGGTTTTTTTTCTTTCTCATAATTCAACCTGCTGAAACATTAACTCTTCTTGTGCAACATAAGCAAGAAAAGATTACTTATGATCCAGATCATATGGAGAGGTGGAAGAGCAACCGTTTTGAGGCTTTATTGGATAACGCTTTTCTTCTGCCATCTTCTGTTGTGCTGTTCACTCTGTATCATCTGTTATTCAATGTGAAATTGACAGCTGTCCCCACCTTTTTATTGATCATTCAAAATGACAAAAGGAAAGGACAGCATTTGTTTGGATGCAGCAAGGGTTTGAAAAGCAGTCAGGTTCATACTGCAGTGCTTTCCTGTCTTCCTGCTGGCCTCGTGTGTAGTCATCAGCGCTGTGGAAAAGCCTATTGCACAGCCCTCTATTATAAATCATCCCTCCATCCCCCCCCCCCCCCCCCTTCGTATTTGTCATCATTGTTGGAAATTTTGTTCACTTGCTGCCCTTTCTGTCTGCCCCTCCCGTAACGCGCTCGGTTTGACCACGCGGGAGTTTCAGGGGGATCTGAGGCCCCATCTGATTACTGCCTCTCTGTTCTCTCCGCTGCGGCCATCGTCATCCCTCCCTTTATTTCCTTCCATTCCTACACAGTTTGTCTGTAATGTTAAACCGAAAGAAATTAAGAAAGCTCCGCCCACCATGTTCCTCTTCTGATTCCCATTGGTAATTGAGAAAAATTCGCCATGATCGTGAAGCTAGCAGAAAGGCGTCTGCCACATTCCACCACCTGATCTGCCAAGGGTGTAACTTTAGTTTGAATATGGGGGGGGGGGGGTGGAGGTGGTTGAAATGCATAGACCCCGAGAACTGCAACCCTCCCGGAAGAAATGATTTTAAAGAACAGCTGTGAGATTATAATTTCTGCTGAATTTGAAGGGGGAAATACTTCAGACTACTGATCAGTATGTCCCAGTCACAATATGAAATCCCCATCTTTCAGTCAATTATATTTTCTCATCATCGTGCTTGGCGAGGTTGCTCGGAGAGGTCATTTGGCCTGCTTTGTAATATCGGGGGGTTGTAACCCCCCTTTCCTCACGTAAAATATGCCCTTGGCCAGAGACCTGACTTGAGGTTGAGGGTGTGGAGGTAGTTGAGGGGGGTGAGGGGGGATTTCATGCTCAGATTTTTGGGCAGAACACCGAGCAATAACAGAGGCTCCCCCACCCTTAACACTGAGCTGAAAAGCAATCGGTACCAGGTGCCAGAGAATCAAAGCTCCAATTTTAGACAAGGTTAGAGGGGGGTTATTAGCCGAGACAGTGTGAAAAGTCAGATATTAACTCCCATAGTACCATCAGAAGTAAACTATGAGTTATATGTTTGGTCTTCGCAAGCATTCGGTCTCGAGCAGCTGATCCCTGAGGGAGAGGCGCCAGAGATCCTATAGACCCTCCAGATACCCGACTCCTGCGGTTCCTTCTGTCCTCTGCTTCTTAACTACAGAAGATTCTTGTTGGTAACAGGAGCCTCCAGGGGGGTACACTACAGTCCAGAATGTCTGTTGGCACAGTGTTGTTCTAGGTCGAGCACACATCCGATTGCGGTGGTTCGGTTTCCGTGGTAGGGAGACTTGCAGTGTTGATAATCTGGAGCTGAGCGAGTCGGCGGTGGCTTGAAGGAATGTGTAAAAATGCACGCACTGCAGGGGGTCCTCCCAAACTGGGGCAGCTTCCTGGCTGTGACTGCATTTTAATTTGATGCATTGATGAGCTCTGCATTTCATAACTGATGTTCTGGGCACTATGGTTTTTGCAAGGCTTGGGATTTTTGTATGGGAATAAAAGCCAGTTTTGTGTTGTTTTAAGTTCCCCCCCCCCCCCCCTCAGAATATTGTTCATTAATTTCACCAAATTAATGAACAAACACAATCTGGAAATAGAAAGTGTGACACATTTGGACATGTAAGAAAGAGCTATATGCAATTTCTGTGTTAATGTGTTTATTTTTCCTTCTCTGTTGGAACATCGTTATTTTGCTTTTATCTGTTTTGTATATGAAGAAAAATCTGTAAAATAGTAAAAAAAATCTGTAAAGTAGCTATGAAAAGGCATAAATATGTATGCTGTTAATTTCATACCTATTCAGTTGACCAGCCAGTCCGTAACCTTGAGGTTTGTATCGCTTGGTTTCTCCTAACGGATGTTTTGTGGAAGAATTAATAAAAATAATAAACTTAAAATAAAATAAAATTTTGAGATTGAAATATGAACAAAAGGAATATAGACTATGTTTTCATTTTTGTCTCTGACCCCCTGCGACTTCTGGAGGCCCCCTAGATGCCAGTTTGGGCACCCTGGTCTAAAGTACCTCACAAACTGCACCAGTAGATTTACTCAGGCAATTCAGGTCCATTTGCAATCCAGCTCTACCGCATGTAATCCGGCTCTCTTAAATGTCAGTAACGATTTTTCAGGTAATGTCACTTTGTTTCTTACACCTTTATTGTCTTTTTCATTTCATTTCCTGCCTGGGGAAATGAGAAGGATAATGGTATATTTGATACTTTCAGCTCTGGATGTGCTTTGACTTTCTCTGACCGACAACTGTTGGTCTTTATTTGTGCTGCCATAGACTTAGCGGCCGAACATTCTGATCTGCGGACTTTATATTTGAAAGTTCTGTTTGGTCCATTGTGAAGTATGAAGGTGGTTCTGATTTACTGCCTCATTCCGAATATTCATGAAGGAGCTAGACGGAACATCCACAGCTGGCATAAAAATATGGACAGAACGGGTGAGCCACTTGCTACCCATCAAAACTGCAAAAAGCAAGGAGATACAGGGGTGGATGAAGGAATGCAGGAGTTGACTATCTGGTCAGAATTTGTAATATCTTTGTTGTAGTATCCCGGGGAGACAGGCCCATTTCCAAGGCTATCAGTTAAGCAGAAGAGCTCTGCCAGCTGTCTGAATTTTGGCAGAGCATTAAACCAGAATTAACAGCCAAGTCGAGCAGACGACCGTGACATGGCCGCACTATCAGATGAGGTCGTTGATCTCAGCTTGAAGAAACTACTTCATTACTTTCATCGGTAATGAAAGGGACACTTCTGACTGATCTGATATGCAACCTGTCCACTTTAAATCATACTCTCCAAACACGCCAGCCAGGATTGTGTTTAGGACGGCTCGAATTACAGCAAACATTGGCTTTTAACTGCATGTAGGTGTAGAATGTGCTGGAAAAAGCCATACCGGTGTTTGCTCAAGCGAATATTAATCCTGCAGGGAACACACCTTTTTCATTTTTTTAAAATCCACGTGATGCCCCAGTGTTCAGCATAGAGTATCAGTTTTTACTGAAATATAAAAGGAGGTCTCCTGCTTCACACGTGTTTCCTAGCGTATCTCCAGGTTGCATGAGCAGCAGCGTTGCCCAACAAAGCGAAATCGAGGGGAACAAATGGTCCTGAACAGCTTGAAAAGTGCTGAGTGCAATTTGCTGATGGCCAAAGCTTTATCGCAGATTTTTTAGGCTTACCAGACACCCAGCTCCTGTTTTCCTTGAATTCATAGCATGAGTACGCGTCAGGAAAGATGCAAAATTGGCTTTGGGATCACACGGCAGTACCGCTGGAATGCTGTGACACGGAAGAGCAGGTTTTCAAATGAAAACGAAATCGAAAGAAGGCGGACGAAATTGAAAGAGCTTTTTTTTATTTTGTTTGGATTTTTCAAAGCTCTTTTTGACAAGCAAGTTGACAGGTTTTTGTGCCTCCTAAAACCAATGAATGTTCTCGACTGAATTCAAGGGTTTGTCCGTTCCTCTCCTGTGACACCTATGGTAAATGATAAATGACAGTTGAGAAAACCAAGTAAAGTCGACCACAGCGAGGAGATAAAAATGACTCTGCAGTAACAAAAGGGCATCTGCATTGAAACTAAACTGTGGATGCGATGTGAGTGGTGAGATTGAGTGTCAAGACAGCAGTGTGCAGCCGGGAGTGAGAAAGAGAGGGGAGAGAGGGATTGATGGAGGGAGATGGTGAAAGAGGGAAGGAGAAAGCGAGAAGGAGAGAAGGACAGAAATAGCCTTTTTTTTGTGGAGATGCTCAATTCCAATTCATTTGCCAGAAGGAATCTGTGCAGCCTCTGAGGTAGGACTGAAGCCTTCTCCACAGTCTCCAGCAGATCCTACAGCGGCAGCCATGTATAAACCAGACAATGTAAGTGGAACTTTATTTTCCTCATTTTATTTGCTGACGTTAAACTGATGCGCTGATTCATTCATCCAGGGCCTTGAACCAGTAATGGTAGGAATGTGGAATCACTTCTTGCAATTTTCACAGTATTACACAGGCTGCTATTTATAATTTGAAGGAATTTCCCCCCATTTTCTCCCGTTTGAGAATGCTCAGTCATGTTTGTAGCCCGTCCTCATCGCTGGAATGTGTCTTTGTGTAGAGCGTCGCTGGACTCCCCTTACATAAGGACCCGCTGTGCAGCCACTGCGTGATGTCAGTGCAGGTCCTGCGCCGCTGGGGAAGGCGGGCCACAGGCGGTTGGTCAGGCCGGAGCGGTCGCTGGCGCACAGTGACGTGCAGACGGTCCTGCCGACCGTGTCCGTTACAGACACTCAGCAGACGCTCTTATCCAGAGCGACTTACGCAGCGCTCTACGTAGCATTTAAATCCATTTATACAGCTGGGTATATACTGAAGCAATGCAGGTTAAGTACCTTGCTCATGGGTACAACGACAGTGTCCTACCTGGGAGTTGAACCTGCGACCTTTAAGTTGCAAAACCAGTTCCTTACCCATTACGCTACACTGCCGCCCACACTGTGTCCCTCCCTCTTTGGGCGACACCACGGCCTGATGTTCAGCACGTGTGCCGGTCACGGTTGCCACTGGTGCGGTCAGGA
Source organism: Anguilla rostrata (assembly GCF_018555375.3). Classification (NCBI taxonomy): domain Eukaryota; kingdom Metazoa; phylum Chordata; class Actinopteri; order Anguilliformes; family Anguillidae; genus Anguilla; species Anguilla rostrata. The sequence goes on from NC_057949.1 coordinate 9,057,878, forward strand.
TTTGATACCGGACCGCGGGTCAGGAACCCAGGTTTCAGCAGGATGGGCCGCTCAGCAGCCTTCATACCTCAGCTATTTGCGGTTTGGGCAAATATGTATTTTTTATGTCTTGATTTGTAAATCTTCCTGGAAAGGCTGCCCCGAGAATCATCTGTTGGCTTTCAAAGCGCAGCCAAAAACAACAGAATGCAGTGCCACGGACTGTGTTTTAAAACAAAGCTCGAATGCAAGAAGAATGCCCTGGGAAAAAATATAAAGGGGGCTTTCAAACAACCCTTCGGTTTTCAGTGTAAGCTTTATGACTAGGTGCCATTGTTGCGGTTTGGTTCAGATCTGCCCCACGGAGTGACGCAGCAAGTTTGTTATTCTGGGGTAAGGCTACTCTCCGCATCGGAGCTTATTTTGTAGCGCGGGTCATGACGTGCTGCGGTACGAGATGTAATCCGGTGAACCTTCTAGAAGGAGCGGCTGGGCGGAGCCGCGGGGGAGCCGCTGGAAGGATGGCCGTAGGCCTGACCTCTCTGGGCTCTCCGCGGGAGAACGGGGATTGGCTCGGATGAACGGCCAGTAGGATGACCCCCAGGAACGGGTCAGCTGCGTGCTGTTCAAAAAAGGAGCTTGCTCAATATCCAAGCATTTGAATGACCTTGTGCATTTACGTGCACTGCTTAAATTGATTTGTCTTTCAGAAATCAATAATCGTCACGCAAACTCTGAACTCTGATAAAGAATCAGAAATGAAGGGCTTCAAATACATGCGCACATGCTCATCGTTTATACAAGTATTCATACGGACATGCATACAGATGGAGGTATGTACATGTTCATATGCACACACACACACACACGTGCACGCACACTTACACATAACACACACGCACATGCGCGCGCACGTACACCTAACACACGTGCTGAGGAACTTTGCAAGTAAATAACAGTAATGACGTGTAATATTCATGAAACGTAACATTTCAAAATTGAAGTACAGCAAACTACAAGAATGCACTGCATTTTTGCAAATGCACTGTGTTTGTGATCACAGGAAACAGACTTGTACACTGTGCAGGATAAATGTATGGTGTTGGGCAGCATGTGTGCATGCCCGCACTCTCAAAGTTATGGGCCATGACGTGGCTACGAGGAGGTTTGCAAATATGCAGCTGGGTTTCTTGAACTGGACGTAAAAAATACATTTCACTATTTTTTAAAATCTATGGGATTTTGTTTCCTTGACCACATAGTGTGTGTTTGTGCCAGAGTCTTTGTTGAGGGGGCTCAGATACCCATCTGGGATCTTTGCATGGCCCGATGGCCTAGATTATTTTTTGCAAGGCAGTCGCAGCCAAAAAAAAAAAGACCCCTCATTGTACATTCTTAGCTGCTCCCACGGAACGGGAAGGGTGGGAAGGCGGGAGGGGCCGGATTCAAAGGTTACCCCATTTGGTCTGTTACCCTAATCTCATCATGGCTTGGAACAGATCTGATGCTCATTTTTGGAAGTGCAGAGGGATCGTAGGAATGTGAGCACGAGGGGGAGAGAGAGGGCTGAGCGCATGACTGTGCGTGACTGTGCGTGACTGTGCAGGGACGGAACAGGTGGAGCAGGGCCACAGCGAGGACACTGAGTCAGGAAACCCAGATTCATTTTTATTTCATTATTTTCGGTGGCAGCCTGGACCAGAAAAGAGTTCGCCATTTGTCTGTTGCGAAACAGGAGTCTCATTTGATATACCACATTTCCAGACTCTTCTGTTGTATGTACTTGAGATTGTTTTATTCAGGAAAGAAGGAATCGCTTTGAAGATTTCTCTGAATTGCCAAGTTAAGAAAAGGAAGAATATTCGGAAAAATTAGTGACGATAAATTTTAAAATATTTAAAAATAAGCTGGAAAATACCATTGCAAAAAAAGTACATGTCCATACTGCTGTGCCAGGACAAGCTTGGTTACAGCTGAAGAGCTCCCTGCCCAAGTGTGAACCACATTCTCCCACAAACTACAGTGAACTCCCACATGCCTCCCATATAAGCAACCTCCCGGATTATCCAACACCTTCATTCAAACTCTACTGCTGGGCCTCTCCCACTATATGTGATTGAGTTTTAAATACCATCTGATAAGGATCCATGTATTTTTCTATTTCCAGAATCAATACGCCTGATTTACGAAGAATCTAGCAAATCACCTCATGTACTCTAATTATTGTTGCCCAGTGTTTATATTAGGAAAATGTTCTGAAATACTCTGAAATTAAATATTTTGGTTACAAAGGACTCACATAGTTTTTTGAATAATTTTTTTTTTTTTTTTTTTGCATATTCACAATTTGAACTTGCTTTAGCTGCCAAGCTTATTTTAGGTTTTACTGGATTATCTGGCTTTTCATGTATTCACCCTCAGTTCCCATTGCGGTTTGCTTTGTGGCAGTTTACTGTACAACTGCTACAAATACTACCACTCTAGTATTATAGTCTACTGCAGTAGTAATAATAAGCTGTAAAACACAGCTCTGTCACTTACGAACAGTGAACAATAGAAATATTAACTAATAAACCCCATTTGGCACAAGGAAAAACAACGGCGACAATTAGCAGTATAGAGCTGGGCCTACTGTACCTTGTGTGAGTAAACAGAGCCGCACGGGAGTCACTGAATGAATGACATTGTAGACGTTTCGCATTATGTAGGACACTCATGAATAACCATGAATGCGTATAGAGGATTATGTCTAATGCACAATACTGCACCCCAACTTTGCATTTTCTCCTTGGCGGCTGCAGTCAGCTGCAGCATGAGCAGGCGGAGACCTAGGAGGTGTTACTATTGCTGTCATGTGGTAAATATTCACAGACTAGCAACACAAGGAGAGGAGCTTAGAGACAGAGGCAGGGTTTTAAATAACCCAGGAACTTATTAGAGCTGCACTGGGATTTGATCAAACGGGAGGTTAGCAGAAATAGCTCATGTTATGTGCAACTAATGTGTCTAAAGATGACAGAAAATGTAGTTGAAAACTAGCATATTAAAAAGTGGCGTGCCTGATTTTATAGTGTATAACATTCCAGCTTTATCTCGACATCCCTAAATAGTCCTCATGTCTGTTGAACGGTTTCGGACCCATATTTTCTCATTCAAAAAAACAAAAAAACAAAAAAACGAAACCATAAAGTGAAATGTGGTTAAGCTGTGCAGATAAAGTGCAGCACTCTTGGCTGCTCAGCGTGGTGCTGGGGAACCGTAATGTCAGTGGAAGGAGGAATGGCTCAGTAATAACCGTCCTGTCTCAATGCCTTCAGACCAGCAGGGAGAGCAGAGGGAAGCTGAGGTCCCTGGCGGTAGACGAGTCCTCCGGTCTGTCTGCAGCCTCCACGGCTCCGCGGGGGGACGCTTACCCAATTTATGTACCCTGTCACTAGGACGCTGCAGCAATGACTGCTCCTGCATTGATCTGCCATCGCTACCTGCCGCTCGGTTTGGAAATGGGGGGGGGGGGAGGGGAGAGGAGGGATATTATTTGTTGTTTTGTTTTGAGGTGTCAGGGGAACAAGAAGAAGAAGAAAAAACAACAACAAAAAAGCCTTGGAGCAGTTGTCTCGAACTTTCACCTTTTCACCCTTACAGTACGTCAGCAAGCAGAGTCCTTTAGGTCTGTTTACTTGGGTATAATGGAAAATGGCAGAGGCATGGTCTGATTTGACAGATGGCACAAAGGTGAACACTATCCAGAAAGGAGGACAAGCAAACCTGTGTGTGGTGAGACAAGATTTACCTTCTTTTTATTGCCAAACGATGCTATCGTAAGTATGACAGGATAGCGTTCAGAACAGACCAGGCAGGCAAAAGTGACCTATTATTTCGGCCATTTCCACTGAGCTTTGAGTCCAAGTAGCCACTGCCATTGATTGTTTGACTTATTTATTTTTGGCGTATTTGTGTACAGATAAACAGCTGGCTGTTATAGATGAATGGATTAAGTATCTTGTAGCTCGACATTGCAACAGCATTTGTAGGATAGTTTAATCCTTCAACATTGCGAGTCCAATGTCAAACACAATTGATGGAAGAGTGGGATGTTTGAGTGGGTGTTGCCTGAGCCAGTGGGGTATGTCTCTTCCACAAGGCCTATGTTCTCCAGGGGCCTAAACTGTGTTTTTGGCCTGAGTTTGGGGGGTGGGGGCGGAGGCATTTTGTGCAGTCAAGCAAATAGCTGCAATCTAACTAGAAGTTTTTCACAGGAGTAAATGGGACTATCCATGTGAATTTTCAATTACTGCTAGCAGACATCACTCGAGAAATTATGCAGTTAACAACAAAAAACATTACCAACAACCAAACATTGTGTGCCACAAGTCATTGTCCACATCTTACCGTTTTACAATACGTGAGGCATTGGGGAAGGAAAATGGGGGAACAAGGTGAACCTCTCCTGGGAGACTAGACAAGGGCTAGTTGCCCAGGAGATGAAAGAAAATTACTTTGCCATCCCAGCTGATTAAGTGAGTGGAAACTGGGGTATTGACAGATGGATACTATACCATAGATACAGTACATAGTTATGCAATGTATTATCAATGAATAAAGATATATAGATACACATTATGTTTATACAGATTGATAGATGCCATACATAGATATATGGCTACATTAAAAGATGTCTGGAATGAAAGTACAGATTTAGACAGATGAGTAGATGGCAGAGATGCATACATGAATAGAAACGCATGGATTTCTGGACATGAAGAGATAGGTGGAGATAGATACATAGATGGAGCCCGTCCAGTGTCCCATCCCGAACCATTCCTGGAGCAGTATCACAAAATGTGAAAGAATTCCCATTCATTGCGATTAGTTCCAAACTTTACCAGATTAAAACTGCATCCACGCTGTCGACAGTGGTCGCCACTTTTGTTTGTTTGTTTGCTTTTAAATCCCTGCTGTAGACGTCCAGGTGGCACTACAGTTGGACATCTTGAATCACATCCAGGAAGTTTCAAGTTTCAGTTCCAGACGGGCCCCTGCTATTTTAACGCTTGAGCAAAGCACTTTAACCTTAACCCTCAGTTGCATTAGTGGATAAAATATAAAAGCACAAACAAAATTGGAAAGCTATGCTGTACTCTTGGTAAGGCTGCGCCCTAAACTCATAAATAAAATTCATAATGTTATAATATATTGTTGCTCTAGTGCTTGAATTCTCCCAGGGGTTAGATTGTTCCAGCTCATACAAATGTTTCCTGATCAGCAAGTTATTTTTTATTTATTTGCGTTCAACAGACAACGTATGTATCTTACTTTTTAAAACACTGGCTGCACTAAAATTAACAAAAATTTAGCTGGATGCTCACATATGCAATCATGGGTTAAACCCCATGCTCAAGAGTGCATTGGAATCACTCAACATGGGTCTTTAATGAACTCCCAACACCGCCACAGGTTCGTTTGAAGAGGAGTCCTTCTCGTGTCATGCACCAACATCCCCTCCTTAGCTGCAGAGTCAGCAGTTCCCATGTTTTTTGCTCAAAATTTATAAAATGGACTCATTTTGCCAGGCTCTGTATTTGACTCAGTAATGCAGCAGACAGTTCATGAAGGCCTGTTTTTTGTAAAGCATTTCAGGATTGGAGAGCTGATCTAGGATTAGGTCTGCCATGCCTAAATCCTAACCCTACCCATTATGATCTAAAAGGAAAAACTCATCCTATATCAGCACTCTAACTCCAAGAGGCATTATACATTATATATAAATACAGGCCCACCACTGATCATCACGTGCTGATCACTGATTTATTCTATTTTTTTTAAAACACATGCAGCCTTTCGGATGTTCCAAAATGAACCTAAATTTAATCAGCTGTCCCTGGGAATATGACAATAAAAACAGAATATATGCAGACACCAGTGCAGTGACAAATATGGTTGACAACTCAGCCATACAAAATCATTGCACATTCAATATATACACTTCTTAATTGAATGGATAGGCATCGTGGTAGCTTAGTTCTTTGGCGGTATGGGAGAGCGACAACCGATGATTACGGGTTTAGTTCTCACAGAAAGGGTTGCAGTTGTGTACCCTGCAGCCGCAGTTAAGTCGAACTCCACCAGGGAAACGTATCAATGTACAAACGGGTAACGTTAAAAAAACAAGCGCTTTGAATCGTGGAAAGTGGACGAGGCCGTCTGTCAGGCACACACAACAGCATTGTAAGGCGCTTTCATGTTTGAATTCTATCCTCGTATTGCACTGGCTCGTTTGTGGAGTGATATCAGGCAGGAGGAAGCAGTAGGAGGGAGAGCAAAGGTATGGCGTTAGCGCAGAAAACCTGCGAAGCCATCAGCAAGCAGTGACAGCAAGGTCTGACTGTGGTCATTTATATTGGTAGCACGTGGATACAGTTCTGCTGCTCTCTCTCTCTCTCTGTCTCTCTTTCTCTCTCTCTACGTTCGCTTTACCTTCAACGAAATAGAGGAGGTACTTTTTCTCGCCTGCTTTTTTTTGTTCGGTGCCCGACCACAATGAAATCTTGGCAGCTAATTGCAGTCGTTGGTGATGCCCTTCAGGTAAGGCACACATGAGCTGTAGGATCAAAGCGTACAGTGAGCGCGCTGGCAATAGGAGGAATTTAAACGAACGTGGGATGTTTCCAATGCGCCACTGTGTTAATTCTCCGGCTGGCGTGTTTCCTTCGTTATCGATAGAACCTTCTGACTGCATAAAAACAGGTTAGTTAAATGTTTACTCGGCAAAGGCTGGCTCGTTGTTTTAACGGGTTCTGTGCAGCTATCGCGTCTGTGTGGAGGAATTGCAGTTGTTATGGAATGAATGCGTTATCGTCGAGAGGGTTTTTCAAAAGGAGTTTTTTAGACAGGTGCAGCCAACTGCATGTCGAGTCATTATCATCTTATCCCGTCAGCTGTCGTGCTGTATTGGGCAAATAGTCGCATGGTTTTACAGAAATATTTTTTGTACTTAATTTTATGTGTTATGTTTACATGTTTTGTTGCAGACTCATGCGAAGCTTAGGATGGTAGCTAGTTCTAGTGATGATGCGTCGGTATTTTACGTTGCATTCTCTTTACAGTAGAAGTGGATTGAGTGAAACCCATTGTTGTGCATGTTCGAGGTTAAAACAAACAAAGCAATTATGATTATTCATGGGAATACTGCGTGTAGTGTAGTCATTTCTGTAACATTTTTAAATATGCCACACTTAGCATACTCTGCGCCTTATATTGACCTGCTTTGACTAAGATATAGTTGTGTTTTCTGAAAGATGAATCGGTACATTGTGTGTGTGTGTGTGTGTGTGTGTGTGAGGGTGAGAGACAGAGAGAGAGAGAAAGAGAGCGAATTACCAGCAGATCATCCTCTGTAAAATACAGCAGCTCCCATAAAGCGTTTAACCAGGCTGCGATTTTCTACAGCCGAGAAACATTGTCTGGGACACTATTTTTATTTGCCTATAGTTGTCAGTTAAAGATACCATTTACAAAAGGGTTGAACCGAGAACCGAGTTTTGAAACGCGCACTCAGTTTCTCCCAAGTTGTAATCAATTACCCGAAGCGACGAGATTTATGGAAAATATATTTGGGTAGGCATTCTAGATAGGGGTACAATATCTTTACGAATAACTTCTGTTCGTCCATAGGTAGCCTATTTATTCAGTCACTGATCGCTCATACTTTCATATTTCCAGACGTTGGAATACCAAGAAATTGCAGTATTTTCTTCTTAGTATACATATTTTACGTTTTCAGGACTAGGTTATCATATATCAATGTTATCAATGTTAATTTATTCAAGAATTGTCGTCATTCTATTGCAATTACCGTAGTTTTCCATGCATTAGGCTTCAAAAAGCTCGCTCTTGTCCTTTTGTGACCATGTGTGAACACGTTTTCCTGCGGTGATTCGCGTCGATTTGGAAATGTAAAAGTTTTTGTAAGAGGCGGTATGCATCACCCTTAAAGAAAGCCACACAAAAAATAATAATAATAAAAAAAAAACGAACACTAACATCAGAGTTGTCACGATCTGTGCTAAAATAACAGATGCGTTAATATTTATGTATATTTGTTGCAACAACAACCATACAGATTGCTTTCGCAGTCCCGCTTCTTTCTTTACTCAGAATACACTTCGGGGGATATTCAGTCGCCCTTCGGTCTTTAAAATTTGGAATTTGTTTTTCATACATTTGATGTGTAGCTAGGGTATGAACACATTTGGAGCCACTGGAATGAAATCGGACTTGTGGGTCACAATTGTGCAATTAAGACCGTGAGATTCAGTTGACTGGAGTATGTACTGCATATGAAATTTAAAACAAACATATGTGATAATGATAATGTGTTACATGTATTTCACTTTATTAATATTATTGTTATTCATTTTTGTGGCAATCTTGTAAAAAGTTTTATTTTTATCAGCTCATGAATTAAGACTCTCAAACGGTAAGATCACGGCTGACTATTGACCGTTTTGGCTACTGTCAAAATTGTGTGCGTGTGTGTATTTGTGTGTGTGTGTAGGTGTTGAGGGGTGCGGGGTTGGTACTTTTTTGTAACGCGTTGTGCCAGGAAATCTAATTTTAGTAACCTGTTTCATTAATTCTCACCGATCCAGTTCTCAAAAGTAATAAAACGTAATTAATTTTAGCAGAAGAAACCTCTCATGTTCAAGGATCTCTGCAAAGCAATTATCTCTGTAATGAGATGGCGTCTTTTGTCCAAAAAGAAATGGACATGTTTTTGGCGTTTTGGAGGATGTTCTGTTCTCTTTAAAAGATAGTGAGTAAGATAGTGAGGAGGGCTATATTGGAATGTTTTCCAGTTGGCTGTTTATTTAGCAAATCCGTTGTCTCTTTCTGAAGACATTATACAGTATTACGCAAATCTTGAAAATGTACCAAAGATTGTAGGAAAATGTATATGACTGAAGAGTATGACTTTAGTATTTATTGTTTTTTTTCTTTTGTTAATATAAGCCTGAGTATCTGTGTGCAGTGCATGTCACACACCCACTGTCTCGGTCATTTCACTGTGTTAGGCTGAGTGTTAATGACATGGTAGCCCGGTGCATGCTCTTAAAACTCTGATGTTGTCCCAAATGGCTGCAGATATTATGTTTTGTGCTGGGTAATGAATGCAGGGCAAAAACATGTCCTGATCCACCATAGTCATACCACTGCTGTTTAAAAAGTCTATAAGGGGTTTGCTTGGATTTTAAATAGAGGAATGTCTCCTTAAACTTTCTAAGTTAAGTATTTGCCCAAGGCACTTCTGTGCTGAATTTCAGTAGTTTTCCATTACAGGTTGTAAAAAAGGCTTATCTGAATGTTCATTCTGTTAATATTACAGCTGAATTGTTTGTTGTTTTCCTTGGCCGTTGTGATGGATTATCAATCAGTGTTGTCACAGTTGCAACTGCACACAAGCCCATAGACACACACTCTCTCTCACTCAGTCAGTCAATTTATCCTCCAGTCTAATAGAACAAAACTGATTCCAGTTAGCATTTTTTTCCTAAATTGGGCAGAGCCACACCACAAAAAATAATTGACATGCTAAGCATCAAAACAAATAATAAAATAAAAAAATGAGTATGTTATTTAAAGCTCACTTGTGATTTACTTTGTGCTTGTGTGGCTTTTCTTTTGCGTAAGCACTGGATTACATCTCCTCATTAGTCAGAAGGATGACTGGGTGCAAGTGATGAAGTGATGCGTATGTACTCAAAATATAAAATGAAATTGAAACGTCTGACGATCTTCCTCTGATATTCAACACATTTTCAAATGTTGATATTTTATTATTTTATTTTTAAAAATTGATACAGCAGCAGCAAATGTTATCTACTGAGCTGCAATTTGGCTGCATCATACCATCCTTTAAAAATAATTTTTTTTTGTGGAACTTGTTCTTCCCTTGGTGCATTGCATAATGCCATAATATCTGACCAGTGTGAGTCAAAGATGATGCTGACCTTTGACCCCAGGCATTATGATTTAATGATGTCGCCAGAGAACTGTGGAGGACGTGGCACGAAATGTCAAAGTTGAGTCTGCTGCGGAAAAGGAACCATATCTGTGTGTGTGTGTGTGTGTGTGTTCGTTTGTGTGTTTATGTCCACAGCAGTGACCTTCCAGTTTACTGTGTAAACATGACAGGCCAGCGTTATTGCAGAGGTTCGATTGTCCCTCAGCGAGGCTATGGTGCACCACGCAATTACCCAAACATTGCAGGATGCGTTGCGTGGAGTAAGAGGGGCAGGAAAACCCTCAGAAGGCAGCATTCTCTAGAAGAATGCAGGGCACATTGAAACAGTGCGTGTGGGGCTGCTGAGGGGCTCGTGCTGTAGGCATTGTCATAAAGCGGGGATGGGTCCCATGGTATGGTTTTGAATCCGGACTGTGCCAGAACCGACTGGCCGGCAGCCCTGAAGGGTGATGCACAGTTGGCTCTAGTGTTGCCCAAGGATGGGAGGGATTCAATTGGTCAGGATTATGACATCTTATCATGCACCAGTGACCCCTGCTGGTTGATTAGATGCCTGCAAATCTGCCTGTTAAGCTGCATATTAAGGGCCTGATTTACTAAGACCTTTAGCATGTGCAAAACCATTTAGTATACGCGTAACCCATAATTGGTCATGATATTTGCTTTGCATAATCATTGGTTGTGTTATTACATTAGTTTTGCACATGCTAAAAAGGCTAAATTAGGCCCTAAGTGGCTTCCTCCGACTCATGTCTGTGCGAGTCCGGCTTGTGAAATTTGGAATGATGATAAGTGGCAGGTGACATCACATGCTTGTAACGGCACATGCTGGCCTGTTCTCTCCTGAGGCGACAGCAGAAGCAGTGGCAATGAGCGCTGAGAAATGAGATTGGGCATTCCAAATTGGGGAGCCAAAGGGCGAAAGCCATTAATATGTAGATTTCACTGTGCACGCTATTGTCTGTTGGTACAGGAGAACCAGTATACAGTATACACAAGGTAACTTCAGTTCATTAAAGTGTTTTGAACGTCCTATGAAATGCAGTCTGTTAAATGGTAAATTAGACACAAGGGTACATTAGAGTAAAAACACTCAGAGCGAAAGCTCACTAAGCAAATTAGTATGGCAACCGTGAGGATATAGTTTCACATTATCAACAGTGCCTTCATAAAGTTTTTGTCCTACATCGATTATTGTTAAGGCTGGGTGTTTGTCACGGAAAATATTGGCTAAAGTCACAGAGCAGTCACGGCACATTTGTCGAAAATCACAGAAAACTGAAAAAAGCACCAGAAATCACAGAGTGTTTTCAAAAACATGAATTTATTAAATTAACTAATCGATCTCATGTGCAGCAGTGGGAAACAATTTAAATAACCTGCACAACTGTAACAAGTGCTTGAAGTTTAAAAAAATCAGCAGGCAGTTGCCGCTTGGAATAAATATGAGTAAAATTCATTGATAGACTGGTGCATTTAATCACTTCGGACCGTCACAAAAAGTATGCTTTTCCCTTCAATTTACCAAAACATTGTTAGAAATGTCATGCTCAAATTGCATTGCTAAAGCAATAAAACAGAGGTACCGTGTGTTGATTTTTATTCCTTTAACCCCTTATGTAGCACCCAACAATAATTCCTCTGGAGAATTGCTTGGTAAACAATTGACATTCAATCAATGTTTCTGCGAGTTTTTGGGACTAAAAACTACTATGGATTTTTTTACTGGACCCTTGCCATGATAGGGATACCGACTTTACTGTGATTTCATGTTGCCTATGGATTTTCAAAACTCATAGAAAGTGAGGACCCCCCTAGCCTGTTTTGCCTCCCCACATGTTGTAAAATAAGGAACCGTTGGTACTAAAACATTGGCATTGTAAAATTTACAGAAATAGAACGGTGAGCTTTAACACTTTCAAACGGTATATTGTGTGGCCAGATTGATAGAAAATTTCACCATAAAAACTGAGTGCAATAAGAACCGAATGCAAATAAACCCACACCAGCCTGTATTCCCCTTAACGGGTTAAAGTTTATTTTGGTGCATGTTGCGAGGTTTGTGCTGTTGATGGTGCACCTGTTGTCACTGACAACGTTGCCGTAACGAGAGGAGTCCAACAACTGACATGGACGGGAATCATGATCCCAGTGCATTCCAGAATCTGTGCGCATTGTCACATACAAACACACAAACAAAGGTTGTCAGTTACCTTCCAAAATTGCTGAAAAATCACAGAAAGCACAAAGAACTGGGGAAATCCCAGAAAAGGCAAAAACAAACAAACAAACAAAAAAAAAAACAGGGAAAGTCACAGAACTGCCAACAAATTGGCAAAATCTCAGAAACCGTGACCCACACAATTTCCACGACCAACACACAGCCATAATTATGTGTTGCTTCGCTACAATGTCAAATTAAAGTGGGATTTGTTTGGACTTCCATTTGAATAACTCTCTGTAATGTCAGAAGGAACTATTTAGTTGTTTCAGAATTATAAACAATCTCTTCAGCACTTTACAGATTTAGCCTTTTTGGGAGAATGGCTTGACAAATGCCACTGATGTTAGGTGGCGAACACGGGCCTGACATTAAGTCATGTCTCGAGAAGCCATCTGACAGGGCAGGCGACATTTTGGAAGACATTGTCTGAAGTTGAGTTCTTTATTTGGTGCAATCCAAGTGCAGCCTATCGGCCTCGTAACACCATTCCTGCCCTCAAGCATGGGAGCGGTAACATCATCTTATGGGGTTACTTTTTAGCAGGAGGGATTGGGACGCTTGTTGCTACCAAGGGAAAGATTGATGGAGCCTAATGCTCTACAAAAAAATCCTTGACGAGAACCTGTTTTCAGTCTGCAAAAGATCTGTGTTTAGGTCGAAGGTTCATGTTCTAATTGGACAATGGCCCAAAGCACCACGCAAAAACTGCAACGAAGTGGCTTAAAAACAAGAAGGTCAGTATTCTGGATTGGCTCAATCAAAGGCTTAAATCCCATTGGAGAATCAGTGGTGTGACCTGGAAATTGTCCACTCATACACCCTGCCTAACTTGGCAGATTTGGAGCACATTTTTATGAAGGAATGGGAAAAATTCCAATATCTAAATGTGCTAAGCTTATATGGACATATCCAGTGAGAGCCATAGTCGCTTCCTAGCTTCAAATTATTAACTCTGAGAGGGTGCATGCTTTTGTCTATGAGAATTATCTGTCATTTTTAAAAAATGTTGTTGAATAAATATTTTTGCATCATAAAGGTGTTCACTTTATTGTATTGGTGAATAGACAAAAATGCAGTGCCTCACTATTTTAACAGGTGTGACAGAAGGGTAGTTAATACCTTCTGAAGGTACTGTATATTAACCTGGTGGTCAGGTCTGTATTCAAAACAATGGAAATTCTGTCTGTGACACTTTTTGTTCTCAAAATGTTCCATTTGCTGGCTGTTCTTATTCCTGAAGGGGTATGGTTAATGACAATCCATACGTACTTGTATCATAGCAACAGACACAGCACTGGAGCCTCCAGTTACAAACTGGCATAGAGGATGAAACAAAATGCTGGGCTTGACCATCTGCTTTGTATATAGGAAATCTGTGGTCAAACTTACCATGATCTGAGCAGCTGATTCACTGAAAGTTGTGGTAAAATGTGCATGACTAAGGTTTGGCTGAAGGACTGAAAAGGATACCTCTCTATGAGCATTGTTCCAACCACAATTGTTGGAACAGATTAAAAAGACCAGAAAAAAGATGGAGAAAAACTAAACAAAATCAAAGGCTTCCCTGCTTCTGTGAGTTCCTGCAGATGTCCTGGAGGACAGACCTGTGATGCTACAAAAACTAAATGGGGGGGCTATGACTTCAGAAAGGGCTGTTTTTCAGGGAGAAATAAAAAAATATAAACTAAGCTAAAAGTGGACCCTCGTAACTGACAGGGCTTCACAGTCAAAAATACTTTAATCATTAAAATGCAGATTTCTTAAGCCTTATATTAATTGATTTGGTAGTTTAAAATATCACAATTGCTTATAAATAGGCCGTCGCTACATTTGTATATGCCGCTTTTGTGCTGTGAAATGTACCAAATTAAAAGAAACTGAATTGCAGCGATCATCTCCCTTTTTTGAAGAAAAAAAAATCATTTTCTATCCCAAATAGTTTTTTCTCTCCTTATTTGGAAAGGTTTGTGTCCTCGCGGGCGGCGCGTTCTCCTCTGAAGCTTGCACTGCTTATTTTCGCCTCACTTTTGTGCTGTGACACGCGAGAACCCTGGCGAATGAGGCCTTCCCTCAGCGCAGCTCCAGCTAATTGTGCCCGTCCTGCTGGGCCGCGAGTCGCTGTCGACACAGCCAGCGCACGATAGCGGACCGCGGGCTTCCACGGAAACACAGTGCCTCCAGGGCACTTTCAGATAGAAAATTAATTGCATCAGAGTTCACTTGAAAACAAACTTAAGGTCATTTTATTTAGTGCCTTTAATTTTATTCCAGGAAAAAGTACAATTTCATTTGAGTGATTAATTAAAATAAATTGAATTAATTTCCAATTTCATTGCCAGATCTGTCGTCCAGTTTCTTTTTCGTTCATTTCATGTACTTTGACCAACAGGTCTTGGCATTGCATTTGATCCAAAGCCTGGTGCATTTATGTGTCTTTTTTATCCTGTTGCTCCAAATGAACCGTTTCATCTGTTTATCGAGAAGTCTGGCGTGCCTGAGTCTCCAGAACTGACAAAGCCTGAAGCTGTCGTAATGGAGTGGGGTGAGGGTGAGGGGGGTGCTGGTTCGGGAGAGTGTAGGAAATCCATGGTTCTCCTCTGAAACACGTGGTGTTGCCAGTTGCTTCTTTTCACATCACGGACTATAGGTGAGCTTGCCCTTTGTGGAAGACCCTTCATATACGGCTGTTGCATCCATGGGTGCCAAATCGACCAGAGGGGGTTGCTAGATAGCAATGTCTGTGGATCCCTAACTGACTGAACCCTCCCATACTATGGAAAACGCAATCGTGAATTACATGTCATTCTATGGAGCTACTGACCCCAAATGGCACTGATATGGTCTGGATACAGTGTGGTACCTTAACCAAATAAGTCAGCAGGCCCCCAAACCTTTTTCTTTCTTGAATATGTTTTGGGGTTTTTTTTGACAATTTGGGAACCTTTGCATTTTTTGTATTTGCTAAAGCCAAAAGTTCCCCAGAAAGAATCTTATTCTACATGCAATAGCAATGGCCTGCAGTTCTTTAGCTTGATAAGTGAATCAGCCTATGCATCTTAATGCTGATGAGGATGGAACATGGTCCTGTTACTGTACATGAGCAGTCTTTTTCCCCCCACTACATGGCAGGGGATGGCAAACTGAGCTACTTGTCTAGCGTTGTTTTCTCAAAGTTTAGGCCCAGGCAGTAAAGTTCAGTTGGCAGGAAGACCCCCACCTTGTCACCGTTGCCATATGTTCACCCACAGCAGTAACTATAGAGCTGTACTTGTGGACTAAACGGCTGGTTGCGTGCATTTTAGGCGATATGTGTTCTAATTTAGGGGCTATAGAAATTACTTGAAGATGATGCTGTAGTGTGACAGCTGTGATGGCTGGAGCTTCCCAAATTGATTGAAAATATAAAAATGGGGGATTAAAAAAACAATTAAAAGTGAGCCAACAGTCTGTTCCTGTTATGTAATTTTTCATTTTATTCAGATTGGGGGAAGCAGAAAAGGTTACAGGTATATATGGGAATTCAGTATAGAAAGAACCATGGTGTTTAACTGAGGCCATGCCCACATGGGGGCAATTTATACGGGTTGAAAGGCAGCCATTCTATGGACTGTGTCACACGGTCTCTCTAATCCAGAGTTGGCTCAATCCACAAGAATCGCCATTTTCCTTACTTGTCGCATTAATGTTCAACTTTGTGGCCAGGACAAGGTACTCCAACATGGACATTATCATCCAGCCCCTTTGTAATTGCTGGCATGTCTGTTCTGGGAGTTTTTAAATTTTGTATTTTTTGGAGAGAAAGAGCAAAAAACCGGTCCTGTGGATGACAGTCCGCAGGGCTGTTCATTATTTCATAGCTGAAGCTGGTCATTTTCCAGCTTTCCAGCTCTGGGTGTGTGATGTAGGGCCAGAATCGATTGGCTGTGATGTTTCTGGAGCTCTTGCTGTTGTAATTCACTGACCTGGTAGACCCCCCCTCCTCCCCATCCCAACTCCCGAACCCCCCATACCCCCCCCACCTCCCCCCCAAGGAGGCTGATTGATTTATGGTGAAATCTTGCAGGGCAAAACTATGACTTCAGATTGAATAAGAAATTTGTGCTCCTATGGTGGTTTGTTCAGTCCCAGGTCATTAAGACCTTCCAATGCAATCAATAGCAGTGCTCGCTGACAGCTGGTGAATGAAGTCAGGCAGAATATTAACAGATAAAGGTGAGAGTGAGAGAGGATGGTAGCACAAGGGATAATGCTAATGCATCAAGTTACTGCATGGCACTGCTGCATAACTGGAAAAACTGTTGTCTGGGTGGGTGTATGCACACTACATGACCAAAACTATATGGACACCTGACATCCAACATATCATCCAAAATTATGGGCATTAAAATGGAGTTTGTCCACCCTTTGCTGTTATAAAAACCTCCTCTCTTCTGGGAAGGTTTTATACTAGATGTTGGAGCATTGCTGCAGGGATTTGCTTCCATTCAGCCAGAAGAGCATTAGTGAGGTCAGGCACTGATCGGGCGATGAGGCCTGGCTCGCAGTTGGCTTTTCAATTGATCCCAAAGGTCTTGGATGGGGTTGAGGTCAGTGCTCTGTGCAGGTCTGTCAAGTTCTTCCATATTGTTCTTGACAAAACCATTTCTATATGGACCTCGCTGTGTGCCCGGGGGCATTGTCATGCTGAAACAGGAAAGGGCCTTTCCAAAACTGTTGCCATGAAGTTGGAAGCACAGAATGTCAATGTCTATAATTCCTTCACTGGAACTAAAGGAACTAGCCAGAACCATCAAAAACAGCCCCATACCATACTTTTGGTCATATTGGGAATTTATATTTTTAGGGAATATATGTTGAAATGTTATGGGGGATGGCTCTGAAACCTCAGTTTTCCCCCACTCACCAAGTGGTCAGTTCAGTGGTTGTTTTTTCATTGATGTGTGGATGTTATTTTTCTGACCGGTATGTCAACCACAATGACCACAGACTCTCAAACCTTGTGAATATTAAATTCTCTACCTTCTGGCCACTTGTAAACACACAGAATTCAGAAACGTCCCTCATCCACACAATTACAGAAGATGGATAGGGTCAGAACACAGTATGTTCTTCCCCAATATCTGAGATTTTAAACTAGGAACTACAAGTTTTCAAAGTCGTATTTGTAAGATTAATCCTGTATTTCCGAGATTTAAAAGTCGTATTGCAGAGATTTTAACGTTGTAGGTGTCCTTAATGTGAGGGATATATATTTTATGAATGTCTGGTAATAAAAGAGGTCACTTTTCATGAAGTATGTACTTTTAAACTATATATTTCACACATGTAATTCCTTTATTACCACATCATATTATTAATTTGTTCATAAGAATATTCAACACTTTATGAAGGACAACCTGAAACATTTCTGTCGTACTGATCTCAAGATCCTGTAACACATCCTATGACTCACTTAAAGGTCAACCTGATTTAGAAAGCTTTTATGATGTGATAATGAAGCCATTACATGCTTCATGAAGGTTTTAGTAATACATACATTGTCTGACCATGTGCTCATGTTCTATATGTCATTTTGTGGATATACCCTGAAACATACTGTAGGGTCTGTATGTTCTACTATATTTGCAAAAATATGAGCTAAATACAAACAAGGCAATGATTGCTGCAGTATTCTGTACATGTATTTGGTATATATATATTCCAATATATGTGTATAGTGCATTTTGACATGTACATTTATATTCCTTCACCTACATTATTTCTATTTTGTATATTGTATATTCCATAGCTCCTTACACTGGCACATTTTCCCAAGGGTGGGTTTTGGTACCAGTGATGACCTCCAACACTCTTGACACCTAAACCATTTACGTTTGCATGCGATTCATCTGAAAGTCATGCAGAGTAAATAATCACAGCCCCATTCAAAGTATAACAGCTGGCTGTACGTTATTTTTGTGTTTCTCCCAAGTTAGAAATAGTGAAGTTTGTTTGAGTAGCTGGCTTGGTATTGTTTCCCATTTAACTCCAGGTGACCTTCTGACCTCTACCACACTGTGCTTACTGAGGTTTGATTGAGGACAGTTTCAGGGGTAAAAAAAACAACACACAAACCACGTGTCAGTCTGGGAGAGATATGCAGCCAGTGATGGCATTTTCCATTTAAGGGTCTTTTGATTTGATACTGTTTCATGGTTGAAGCGGGGCGAGGTGCTGGTGAGTCATCCCCCCTCTGGAGGCCATCCCAACCGTGAACACGCAGCATGGTCTGTCACTGCGTTCTGGGACGTTCAACATCAGGGAAATAGTTTCTGCACATCACAGCCCTCTCAATTCGTCATTTACAGTACAGTTTTTGGAGTGTGTGTGTGTGTGTGTGGCGCTATATGGGGGTATTTACTGTTCATAGCTGTGTTGTATTATGTTTAGCTGCTATGTCCGTCTATAAACACACACATAAATATGTGCGTATGTATGTTCATACTGTATATTTATATGTGTGTATAAATGTATACAGTTATATACAATTTTGTTGTTCTGACTGGCACATCAGATTTAAAATAAAATGGTGAATATGATTAAAGTGCAGACTGCCAGCTTTAATTTGAGGGCAATTACATCCATATTGGGTGATCCATGTTGGAATTACAGCCCTTTTATACGTAGTTCCCCCATTTTAGGGGAGAATTAGTAATTGGATAATTGTCTGCTCAGCTGTTTCTTGGCCAGCTGTGTGTCTTTGCATCATTAGTTCACACACAAGAAAGCTAACAACAGGTCTACAGTTGATTCTAGGTGTGGATTTGGAGTCTGTTGCTGTTGTCTCTCAACATGAGGGCCAAATAAGTGTCAGTGCCAATAAAGCAGACCATCGTGCAGTGGAAAAATCTGTGTAAATCACTCAGACATAACATAAGCAAGAATGCACTGGTGCGCTCAGCAACAGCAAACAAGACCACATAATACCACTGTAGTGGATGACCAAAGAAAACTTTCATTTGAAAAGAAAAACCCCATTTTCAACTGTATCAAGATCACTTTCCAGGATGTGGGCATAAATGCGTCAAAGACAAAGATGAAGACAAGCCTACACTAGCGTTACCTCAGAGGGTTCACTTCAAGATGGAAACTACTGGTGAACCTCATGGAACAGAATGGCCAGGTTTGAGTTTACTAAAAAAAAAAAAACAGTTCTGGAACAAACTCTTATGGACAAATGAGATGAGTATTAACCTGTACAAAAGTGATGGAAATAGGAAAGCGTGGAGAAGGAAACTGCTCACAATCCAAAGCACCATCTATGGCTTGTGCGTGTATGGCAACCACTGCAACTGGCTCACTTGTCTTTGTTGATGATGTGGTTGCTGATGGCAGCAGCAGAATGAATTCTGAAGTGTTACATCTTTTCTGTTCAGATCCAACCGAATGCCTTAAAACTCATTGGACAGCACTTCACCTTGCAGCATGACAATGACCCCAAACACACTGCTAAAGCAACCAAGTTGTTTTTCAGAGCAAAAAAAGGAGGGATGTCCTTGACTGGCCTAGTCAATCACCTGACCTGAATTCAATTGAACATGAATTTCACTTGCTGAAGACAAGACTAAAGGCAAAAATCCCCTGAAATGAACAAGAACTGAAGATGGCTGCAGTACAGGCTTGGCAGAACGTCACCAGGGAAGATGGCCAGCATCTGGTGGTGTCAGTGTCTGTGGGTTGCAATCTTCATGCAGTCATTGGATGCAAAGGATTTGCAGCCAGGTACTAAATATGACAACTTTATTTAAGATGATATTTATTAGTCTAGTTTTACTCCCCTAAAATGAAGGGTTGTGCATAACACAGGTTGTAATTTCTTCATGGATTGCTGGATATGTTTGTAAAAATACTTAAATTAAAGCTGGTAGTCTGCACTTTAACCTCATTTTATTTGTTTCATTTCAAACACAATGTGCTGGATTTCAGAGCCAAAAAAACAAAAAGATTGGACTGCACTGCGTGTGTGTGTGTGTGTGTGTGTGTGTGTGTACCTGGAGAGAGAGATCTGTTTTAAAAGTAAATGACTTCCTGTGCTTTTGGCAATTATTCCCTGTGTGTTTGATCAGTTGTGCATTAGCGGCCAGTTTGAGTGAAAAGGTAAAGGCATTTAGAGCGGAAGCAGGTGTGATGGGGGAATGGGGGGAGGGGGACGAGGGGGACGAGGGGGGGGTGCGCGGCGGCAGAGGACACGACGTATAAACATAATGGAAGCCCGTTTATTTCTCCTTATCTGTTTAATATTGAGCTCCGCATTATCCTTGCCTTCCGGCCCCGGCGGGACCTTGGCTAACAGCGTGTGTGTAAGAGCGTGGGCGGCCGCCATATGTGTCTGCACTCTCCAAAAGCACCTTGCATTATTAACACTGCTATGTCTGTAGGCTGTGCTCTGCTCCTCGGCGATAAACACTGAAGCCAGATGCAATGTCAAAAGGGCTCTGTGCTGTGTGGCGTCTCTCCTTCTCCCTGCTATTTTTTTCTTTTAATAATGTTTTTTTTCTTCAGAATCTCGCTGAATGTGCCGGTTGCCACAAAATAAGGTTCTTTTTGTTTTTCTTGCTTCATTTTAGCAAAAACGAAGATGAAAGATTAGATTTTTTGAGGTGTGACCATTTATTTTTTGATAATTTGTTTTTTTTTTTAAACTAATTATATGTAATTGTTAAAAATATATTGCTGTTGTAGGAAGCCCCCAAGGTCCTGTTTAATGTTCGTCACATAGACAGAACAGCTTGTTGGTGTGTTAAGAAAAGCCTGGCTGCCGTCTGCAGCGACGTTATTGGTAAACAGGGCCCTTGCTTTGATGAGTAATGCCCAAAGAAGAAGTGAGGGACTACGGCTAAAATAGCAGAATCATTTCAGGCTTCAGTTTTGGCTTTTTTACATACAGATTTTGTTGAGGGGAGTGGGGGCTACTTCACTCCCTACTGCTTCGAAATATCTCTTCAAAAATAAGTGAGAGGTCTAAATGGCTGTTTGTGCGAATGTAGACAAATAGCTGTTAGTCATTCAAGCCAGGCATGGGGCTGATTTCACAAACGCAAAGGTATCAGTATTTTTACGCCTTTAGTATTACCACAACCTAAAGCTACCTGCCTGTTAAAACTTACCAACGTTTTGATCATAAGGCCCCCTAAAATTAGCGCTGGGAACCATTTTGACAAGTGCAGATGTTTTCTCTTCTTTGTGTTCTACTCCCTGATTGACGTGAAAAAATTTGCCTTTCACTAGATGTGGGAACTTTCAAAATGGCAAGCCTGGTAATGATGTTTCCTTTGACATCACATTCTGTTATATTTAGCAAGCGCTCTCGCAACGAGTGACTTGCTCATTTATTACATGTAATCCATTTATACAGCAGGATATTTACTGAAGCAATTTTGTACCTTTGCTCAAGAGTTCACCAGCAGTGTTCAATCTGTGCATTGAACTTGTAGCCTCTGAGTTATAAGCTCTGCTCTCTAGCCATTATGCTACATTGCAGATCACTGAGCTTGTTTCTTAATTGTTTCTGTGTTTATTTATTGCGGTGCTTCTTCATTAGCTTTCATTGCTTATTTATCATTTATTTAATAGCTTTTTGGCTTGATAGGTTTTAGTGCCTTCGCAACTAATGTTTTTCTCCACAATTGGGCCCACATAATTGGTGTAAAATTTTTGTCAGTGGCCTTTTTAACATTTACAGCAGAATGTTATTGGCACATGCCTTTCACACAATCACTTGGCAGTCATTCAGGCATCCACTTTAAGTAAAACTTAAAATTATCATCAAAAGAAAACGGCTTTCACTGATTAGTTCATGTCGATGTAGACATGTAGATAAATGTAGAGAATAATATTTTAAAAGATGTGTTCTCTCAAGTGCGAATCAGTAATCAGAAATCAGAATGTTCTAATTGAAGGCCATGAAATTTTTTTATTTTTTCTGCCATTTAAAGAAATTGACTTAGCCTTAGTTTTCTTTTAATAAATCATACAAGGTTAGAGTTGAACAAAGAGTTTAATAAGGATTTTCTGCAATGCCAAAAACGCATAAATACTAGGGCTTGAAAACAGAAACCAAAACAAAAAACTATAATTTTCTAAAATACAATTTTGCAGGAACAAAAACTAAAATCAATACCAAATCAATATCACTGTTCATGAACAAAAACTTTCAGTGAAAATTTAGGTTAAGTTAGTGACGTATTTTATTTTTTTCGTTCCATGCAATTTCACATACTGTATGCTTAGTTAGGCCTACATCACGTTCCCCTGCGTGATGGCAGAAGCAGGCATTTTGATTTCCCAAGTGCAGCCTCCAGGTTGGTAGTCAGTTTGATTTCGCAAGATGAACTTTCTGGCTTGCTGGACACAGTGGATTGGTATCATCCAAGCGGGTCTGGAAAGCGTAAATTGAAGAAACAGAGAGAACAGTTTGACTTGGCAGTCCTGCATCAGCTGTTTTTATTTATTTATTTATTTAGAGTTGCTGCTTCTACCTGCTACACTACTACCAGCGACACCACTTCTGCTAATAGCTTGCCAACTAGGCCTACGCTCACCACAATGGGACAGCAACGCCTTTGAGTTTATGGCTGAGTCAGACCTTTTCAGCAAGGAATTTGAGGATGGGCATTTTGGCTGCTTTCGTTTGGTGAATGTCGAGGCTGAAGACGTTCGAGGGTAAGGCATTTTATTGATATCATGGTGGTGGCATTTTTAATATCGTAATATTATTGCCAATGCTTGTCTATGCATTAGGTTTTCTTACTGAAAACGAGTAGCTAGTCCGTACATGTTATTGCAGAAGGTTCGGTATGGAGCTAGATCAGGGCCAAACGTTTCTAGTACCATAGTTCAGACCCCAGCCGCTGCGCGGTTGCTCACGATAAAGCAACGCGGTGGTTTCGTCAGTGCAAACGATGCTGATTCTTATCTCTCAACGTGGGTGACATTGACATCACCATCCGTTTCACCATCCAAGTCGATTGTTGAATGTGAATTACGCCATTTATAAGGCCAGTTTTTCAACGAACTCTGTAGCTGCTGTTACCCTACACCCTGTAAATGCCTAGTGTTGATCAGATTGCTTTCGCTGCTGTGAGCGATCTGAGAGTTGCGCCCTTCCGACAGGACCCCCCTCGTCATTTCCCAACATCAAAGGAAATCAAATGTGGTCATTTTGTCATGGTGTAGTATTCGGTGTGGCAAATTATTCAGTGCTAACGCAATGTGATATTGTCTGCCCAATATGTTTTTCATCACCCATAGAATACATTTTTTTCTAAACCAGGCAGGTGGTGATGAGGTGGGTGGGGCTTCATGATTAATACAACAGTCAAACGCCATGTACATATCCGAGAGTTTTTGAAAATAAGTAGACATTTCTCTATTTGAAAATGAATTCAGTGTCACAATCCGTGTGCCTACATTTTCAGAATGCAGCACACATTTCTTCTGCGGTTCATTCTTTTTTCCTATCCTAATGCGAGCCCTGAACACACTGCTCAGTCGGAGCATCTGTACCACAGCAAGCCTCACTGACTGAAAAACGATTGCTAAATAATACATATTACGTATAATCCAAATTCTGATTGTTCTTGCAGGTTGCAGACTGTTCTAATGGTCCGGAAGTCATTTTGTGCAAATGGTTGAAAAATTGCATGTGGAGATAGTTATGGTGTCTGCCATTGACTGGCCAACAGGGCTGAGCACGATCAATGAGGCGTCGTCTTGATTGCTGCTTTGTGATTGGTTCGAACTGGCTATTGATTACACATCTAGTTTCTTTTTTCTGAAATGTAGGCAATCATTACTGGTGTTGGTTTTCTGAGAAGTGATACATTTGCAACACACCAGGACATTGTCTCATTATGGTAGAACGTTCTAGATGCAGGTAGCCTATACGACAAACTGTGGAAATCATTGTATGGGAGGAATCGTTGCCACCTGTTCGCTGCATAATTTGTTTGGTTAGCACTGAGGAGACTTCCACCAGGGTTACCAATGGTTTATTTGACCTTTTGTCCATTTATGTAGCTGGAAATTTAATGAAGCAAAGCAAGCTATGTGGCCTGCCTAGTGAAGCAGAGCTTCGACTCACATGTGCATGTCCACGGCAGGAAATGATGTCACTTTAAAGCCAGTCAAGTGTCTTGTTGTGTCATGTGGTTGGTGACGACTGTAGTCCAGCGTATCCTGCAGCAGACCCACTGTAGCCCCGTTGCATTCTGTGACGCTGATATTAGGACCTGTGTGTCTAGTAGTTTGGAGAGTCTAGTTAGTGAGGTGTGGGAGAGTTTATGAGAGGACAGGGGAACAAATGCGTATGCACCGCAAACCCAATGGGGTATGGGAAATTTGGCTGTGGCTATACCCATTCTGACCCAAGTGAGAGAGACAGCATGCCAAGCGCCGACAAATAATTTAACGTCTGACTTGAGTAAGTGCTCTCTTTTAGATTAACCGTGGGGCCCATCCACACACTAGAAAAAGCACCATAAGAGGATGAGCCACCCACCAGCATATATTCCAATTTTTTATCATAAGGGTTTGATTTGCATTAACATGCAACCTCTTTGTGGATGTTTCCTCAGAATATAACTTAAAGCACTGGAATGTAATTAAAAATAGATGCCAAAATGTAACCCCTTATTTGAATGGATGATTGGGGAAGTGGATGTTGTTTCATGAGAAAGTAATTACCGCAGAAGGGAAGCAAAATGATAAATGACTGCATTTAACTAAGTGTTCCACCCGTGATTTTCATTGTGGGTCATCTCCATTATTAATGGGTGAGAAACTTGGGGAATTCAGCTGTGACCTTCCAAACTCTTGGTTTTCAGAAATGTGACGTGAAAATGAATTTTAAAAAATCAAGCCCTTCCTCCTGAGTCAGGGAGGGATCCAAGCCTGTTTTGCATAAAAATGAGCCGAGCGTCTCTTAAGATAAGAGCTCTTTGGAGGGGACTTTTTTTTTTTCTCTCTCTCTCTTTTTGGCAGGATAATCCATTCACTTGTCAGAGTACTAGGCGCTTTCTGTAGTCATCCGTAGAGGAGATAAACATGACAAATTAGAACATGCAGTTGTTCCGTTACTCAATTGTTCATAATTGATAGTTTTATTTTCTGAATAATGGCTTTGTTTGGAAAGTCGACTTCAAGCTATTCCAGTGTGCTGTCACGTTTGATGACAATTTGTCAGATTTAAAGAGATAGTGCCACGCGGGCAATTTCTCCAGTCTTTGTCAGAGGCACACCGGAGAGAGAGAGGCATGTCTGGCCTAAGGAGACAAGGATGGGGTATAAGACAGTCAGTCCGCCTGCTTATGTGGTGAGCATCCCTCGAGAAAAGATGCTTTACATTAATATATAAATGAATTAATATGACTATCGGTATGAATACACCACACCGTCGCACATTCATGCGCGCATGTGCACACACACACACACACACACACACACACACACACACTCCCATCGATTCAGTAAAACACACAATGTAAGGGCATGTGCAGTTCAAGACAGAAAAATAGAGAAATTCAAGAAACAGGAAAAGTTGTGGCCTGAAAATTGTGGTGCCTGGGCTGGAGCTGGGGGGCTTTTTTTAAAGGGCATGTGCACTTATCCTTTGTGGAAAATCTATAATTATTCACTCTTTAATATAATTAATAGACTTACATAATCAAATGTAATCAGAGTTAAAAAATGTTATGGTTAAAAAAATAAAAAAGCTAAAAATGTAGTGACTGGAGGGAGAGGAATAGGCTTATCACAGGGTGTTACTTCCCTATAAAAAAAGACAGTTCTGCAAAGCAAACGCTTGTGTGACCTATCCACAACATTAGCGCTCAGGGCAGGTTTTTTTGAGTGTTCTCATCATCAGTGCTTCCATTTGAATGCTGTCATTGATCAGTAATAAGGACACATAGGCTAGCTAAATAATGTGGTTATATTCATGTAAAAATGTCAAAGTTGGAGCTCTGCAAATGCACATACAGCACCCCATGACCCTGACCAGGAATACATGGGTATAGATAATGGATGGATGCAGGTATATATATGAAATTTTAATTGCAAAATACCAGTATTGGAGGTGTGGAGATATCTCGACCAGTGTAGGCTCATGCAACATATGCCAACAGTTAAACACTAAATACCGCAACAAGCCTTCTGTCAAATAATGTAGTCCTTTCTCAGTATTGCCTTTTCATGCTCTGGACAAATGGCATGTATAAATTTGTTTTATGTAATAATGAAGAGGAGGGAAACAGGAGATAGGTCAGGAGATGGTTTTTCATAGTAAGAGCTATTTCAGCTGATAACCATTGCCTAAAATGAGCCATGAACATGTTATTGGGATATAGTATTCCATACAATAGAATAACCCAGCAGGTATTTGGTGGCATTCTGTGTTAAATGAATATTTCAACTTTCTATCAGAAATAATACATATAGCACACGTACCTATCTGTTTAAAACAGTTAACCACAGTGCTTGCTGCTTCCTGATGAGGCCTGTCAAAATGCACACCAGATCGCAAGCTACTTCATTTGACTAAAATGTTCATTTTGTCTTTTGGTACCAGAAGAATTCTTTCCTGCCTTGTTGTGCCAAATTGGCCTGTGAATAAACAATTTTGACCAAATACAAGTTGCTTGCCTCTTTTATATAAAGTGCTTATTTTGATATATGCATGTATGCACTGTATTATGTGTGTGTGTGTGTGTGTGTTTAATGTAATGTAATGTGGATGTATGTACAGTGTCTTCCAAAATTACTCACACATAAAAATAAATGACAATAAAATAAATAATACATGTTATATTATCATTCTCCAACTCAGAAAATAGTCAACATTAATAATGACTGATTGGAATACACCAAAATAACACTTTTCTCAAATTACAAATGCATTTTTTTAATGTGTCACAAATATACACACCCCCTGTGTTCAGTAGTTTGTGCACTCACCCTTTACAATGACAACACTACTGAGGTGTTTTCTATAGTAACGGTTCTCAAACTCAGTTCTGATGGGCCCCTGTGTATGCTGGTTTTTGCAGCCAATCTTGTTTAATTAAGTTTGGTGAACCTGTGTACATTCTTTCATGATTTTACCTTAATCATATTACCAGAATACATGTGCTCCTTATATTTGCATTGTCATTGAATTATTGAGTTCTCCAAAATAATGGTTAGTTTTAGATCAGTTCGATTTTTTTTCCCTCTTTATATAATTGTTTGCAGTACATCACTATAAGCACAATGTGAATATGAGACTTTTATTCTTCATGACATGCGTAGCTATTTCTGACATAATGCGGCTTAAGAGGGTAAATAATCCCTTAAAACATGAAAAGTATAATTAATAAAAATTAACGGGTTAATAGGGGTCTCCCAGGATCGATTTTAAGAACCACTGTTCTATAGTGGTCTATAAGACTGGTGAACATATTGGGGGAGAATCTCTGGCCATTCTTTGACCGTACATAGAACATCTTTAAAAATCTCTCAGATGCTTCAGTGTGCCCTTGTGGATTGTCCTCTAATTCTAACCACACATTTTTGATCGGGTTGAAGTCTGGAGACTGATATATTACCTTTGCAAAAAATAATTTTGTGGTCATTAACCATTTCGTAATTGATTTTGAGGTATGCTTGGGATCATAGTGGCTCAGTTTGTGGCTGAGTCTGAGCTTCCTGGCAAAAAGTCTTTGTGCTTGGCAGGGGTTCAAGATTCCATTAACCTTAACAAGGACCCTGGGACCAGTAGATGGAAAACATTTCTATAGCATCAAAGATCCACCACCATATTTCACTGCTGGTGTGACACACTTTTCAACATAAACATCCTTCTTCCATTGCAAAACCCACCGCTAGTGTGCATGGCCAAAAGATGAAGTTTGGTGTCATCTGACTATCGTACCTGGTTCCAATCAAAAGTCGGTCCAACAGGGTTTAGAAAACTCCAGATGTTTTTGTTGTTGTTGATTGTCCTCAAGTGAGGGTTTTTTTTTTTTTTTTGGTCACCCATCCAAAAATCATGCTGGAGTAGAGGTGGCGTCTGATGGTAGATTTGGAGACTTTGTGACGCATCCAGGTTTGGAAGATGTTTAACAGTGCCCCTTGAATTTTTCTTTGCTTCTCTAATCGTGCGCCTCGGTGTCAGAAGAGAAAATGCACTTTTTTTCATCTACAAAGCAATTCTAGTGGTTTTAAACTTCCTAATTATCAAATGAATAGTTGGATATGGTATCTTGAATTTTTTATTTATTTGTCTGTAACCATTTGCTGACTTGTTTGCCGACAACACATTGAAGGTCTTGTTTCTACCGAAAGTTCTTTGCCTTTACCCATGGTGATGGATTACTCATTTTCTTATGAAGTAGCCTAATGCACACTGATACATGAAGCCATAGGAGGCACTAAGACTGCCGTTCCCTAAGACTGATTTGAAGTTCTTTAAAACAATACCAGGTAAATTCATATTTATTTTAGATGAATTTTGAAACGATTATTAAGAGTATGAATAGGTTACCTGAAACAAATGTCTTATTGTAAAACACATTGTTTGTTGAACAAAATCATCTTCTCTGAGTAGTTGTATTAATATAAAACATAAAAACATACGATATAGATCAGCGCCTGTATTTATGCATTTTATGGTTGTTTTCACGCGGAAGTACAGCAGCAGCGGCAGCGGCGGCGGCAGTAGTTTCCCTTCTCCTGCCAGGCTGTGTAATCTGAAAGGTGAGCTCGAGCTGTTTTCTCAGCGCGCCTCGGTTTGAGTTGAGAGCGCTTTCGCTTGCGAACAAGAGGTTTTCCCGCCGCGGGTAGTCGTATAAAAAGCTCGTGATGGGGACACTCAGCATGATGAAGGAACAAGGAACAAGATGCTGTGAGTCCAGACTCCACAGGTTTACTTGCCTATGCGTATTATACGCGGTGATTATGAAATACAGCCTAAGTAATAATTTTCCAGAATTGCCTAAAAAATAACGAAACTTGAGTGACTAACATGTGCAGTTACCGTTATTACTAATCCGTTACGTATCTATTGAGGCACTTTATCTATTGAGACTTCACGAATCATTTCATCCGAACATGGTGGTATTTACCTAGAATTAGTTTCTATAATAGGAATACCTTGCTATTGCCCCTCTTTAATGCCCTACTACTTGGTATGGAATAAAAAAATGATTTTGTCATTTGGACATACTGCCTGTGTCAGTTCTGTGGCTGTAATTTGTTTATTTCAATTTATGGAAAAGTTGCGAATTAATAATTTTCTGTTTAATTACTTACTAATTGGAAAAAAGCGTTCCATGAGAATTGGCGAGCAATTTAAAGAATATTAGATGTGGAAGGCCCCAAAAGTAATTAAAGCTTCCCAGACCATTGTGTTTTAATGAGAATAACACACTAACGCATTACATCGAAATGAAAGCAAGTGATTAGGAGCGGTTCCTGCCTGCAGCGCTGCCTGTAATATCACCTGACAGGCTCCCAGCGCGTTTAATCTGACTTCTCCACAGCTGTGCTCTGTGAGCTGCCGACGACGAGAGACTCCTTTCTTCTAAATCCATCAGTTGCCGTCTGAGGATAAATGGTCGTGTATGCGAAAAATAAATCAGGGAGTTTTATTTATTTATTCTTCATGCACGTCACACTGTCGCTCGACGCGAAATCAAAAACAGCAACCTGCTCAGCAGTTTGAACCAGTTCCGTGTCTTGACAGAAAATGTGTTGAGTGGAAGTTAGACCTACCTGCGTCTGGTACCTGTGTCGGTGTTGAAAGAGCGGGTATTGTGGAGACTAGACTACTCTGAAAGCGTAGTACAAACTACCAATTTCTTCACACTGAAATAATTGAACTACAGCCAAGCTATCATAAAAAGAAATGTAGCTTGCGAAACGACAATTGATCGAAAAGGTGGTTCAAACTACTTTGTAAAAAATAATCAAACGTTCCTTAGACGTTATGCACGTGTAAAGCGTGTCTACTTTTGCGCATGAGTAGAACGAGCAATGTGTGGTAGTTGAGTGCTTCTCGCCAATCAGAATTAGAGGGGAAAAGAGAGAGAGAGGAGGCGGGGTTTTTGTCAAAGGGATTTGGAGAAAAAATATTTTGGGGCCTAAAGTAGTTGGTATTTCCTGCAATTAACTACACCTCAAAATGACAAAAAAGCAATTAACTACTACAATTGCTAAACAAATTTGAATGCAGTTGAACTACCCGCAAACTGCTGCAAAATGTAATTTTGTTTAACTACATGTAGATAACTACTCCAAAACACTGGAAAGAGCTATGCAGTTGGGTGTGCTACAGTACAGTGTTTGGCTGTGTTAGTCCCTGTGTGTTATATAAAGACCTGTTTGATGTTGTTTGTGACAAATGGTTTATAATCTGTATTTGTCATTTGACAACAGGTATCTGTCATTTGAAGAAATACTGTTTGCCGTGTTACCCATTTTATTGAGGTAAGGGCTTCTTCGGCACATGGTGGCTATTTAAGGCTGGGCTTGCAATGGGAACAATTTGGGGAACCCCCATCATTGGCACAACAGTGCTCCTCCATGTTATATTCAAATCAGTCTCAGTCTTCCAGAGGTCAGCTCACTGTGTTACTTGGGAACTCGCTTGCCATAGGTGGTCTTCATAATAAAGTCATGTCACAGTAGTGTGTTGTGGTGAAACAGGGAGCTCAGTTTGTAGCTAGATGGCTGTGTATTCACATGGTTGCTGTTTTTATTTTTTTTTATTTTTTTAAGGATACATTTCTTGATTGCATATGTTCAATAATCTGTCATTGATGTGCAAAATGTGGCACTGAGTTGAGTTTGTGATGTAGATCAAGACCTTTCCAAACTGGGGTACAGTAAATTATTACAGATTTATATTTTACTTATTTTGCGTGTCTGATATGGGTCCATAGTGTGTAGTCGCTTTCACTCATGGAACATGCTGTATTAACTTTTTTGGTAATGCTAGTAGCTTCTCTTGCTCACATAACCAATATCTGTTATCCTAACATCCTGATAGCATTCAAATGTGATAGTGGCAGCAACTGCTGTCTGAACAAGTGGCTGTCAAATACTTGAAATGAGATAACATTGGAATGGATGTAGGTCAAGAGCAGAACCAAGATATACAGCCTACATAGCCAGAGGGTGGTCATTTTGGGGAGTCTTGAGATTGAAAAAGTTAGATGTCGATGATACGATCGTTGAAACCTGGGAATGAATTGCTTTGCTTGTGTTGTCCCAAAGTGTAAGTCAAACCCAAGGGTTCCTTGGCTGGGCGGAGTGCATTGACCTTTTGCTGTTCAGTGTGGAGGATATGAGCCGCGGTACGGTGTCCTTCCGAGGCCATTTCCCTGCTCCCTCTCCTCCCATTGTCTCTGTAGTCAGGTTGGGTGTCACAGGTGTCGGCCATGTTTGCTGTCACGGTTCACTTATTTTTCTCTGCGAGGCGTCACTGGGATTTGCCCGTCAGTTGTCACTTGTCATTCGCCAGCTGTCACTTGTCGCTTCTCACTTGTCAGCGCACAGGCCAGTTACTTATTTATTTATTTATCTTTTACTTTCCAAAACCTCACTTGACCTCACCTTAATTCTGCGGTCTAAACGTCCTGTTATGTCCACACTAGACTATGTGGATTTTCCCTTTGGCTTCATAAACATTGCTTATGAAAACAGTTCATTTTTCTACCATGTTCTTTTTTCTTTTTTTTCCCCAATTTTTGCCCCAAGGTAAATGTTTTAAATGTAAAATGTCTGACAACTTGCATTTTCTTTTACGCATTACAGTATCCTTTATACATATTAATCCAAACTGTACACCTGAATATGTTACCAAAGCAGCTCACATCATGTGTCTCACCCTGGGGTATGATGGCAGTGCCTCCCCCCCCCCTGGATTGGAACAATCTTCTTTTAATACTGTAAAGTCTGGGGAAAGCTGTGCCACATAGCCTTCACACCATGTATTGGATCATGGATCCAAGTACTGTATGTTAGGCTTGGGCGCTGAAGGAGGTGTCCTAAATCCATTTTGACATTAATCTACATAGAAATGAAGGAGCAATCAGTCTGTTCTTTGGATTTGGGGGAAACTGGCATTATGTGACTAGCCAGAGTTGGCCAATCATAACTAGGGAAAACAATAACTTTAAATATAATGCCGTACAAAAGTATTTGTATAAACACTTTTTCATGGCACTGCATATCATACAATTTATATTGTCATTGGCAGGGGCTGCTGGGTGGCTCATCATTTAGAGACACTGGTATTGTAGAATATACTGAGCCAGCACTTTTCGGTTGGCACACCACACAGTAGGCTCTAGTGCCACCCACTGATGGGCGGGTTTCATTCAGAAGGTCTGACTGTGTCTCAGTTGACATTCACAACTGTCAGTTTAAATGTAGCACTTGTCATACTCCTAGTTACAATGTACATGCAGTTGCTTTGACATATGGCAAATAAAATTCAGTTTCATATTTGAACTTAAGGGGCGGGCCCAGGGTAAATATATATGTTCATTAAGTGCTTTGCGGGCTCTGAAGTTATTGAGTTGGATGTACCCAGCATTTCATCCCAACGGTTTCTGTGGACTTTTAACGTGATGCATGCCTGTACTTTCTTGTTACTGAAACTGTAGCAAATTCTGATTCTGAAATGCTGATTTTGTACGGTGGCCTGGCGGTCAATGTATGATCGGGCAGGTTTCCTATGGAGTGCAAGTCCAATACTCTAATGGAAATTCCTGTTAATAGAAAATGTTTCTGCATGCATAATCTAATTTCCCTTAATAATGTGCCCTAACAAGTACGAACATCTGGAACTGGATTTAT
Source organism: Anguilla rostrata (assembly GCF_018555375.3). Taxonomy (NCBI): domain Eukaryota; kingdom Metazoa; phylum Chordata; class Actinopteri; order Anguilliformes; family Anguillidae; genus Anguilla; species Anguilla rostrata. Next base: position 9,090,979 of record NC_057949.1, read on the forward strand.
CAGACATAGGGGTCTCCTGATGCTGTGGACAAGAATTAATTATTTGCGTTAATTTGCTCTGTACATAATTTCAACCGCACAATCATGTCACCGAGATGCCTGGCAAATACATATTAAATGTTTGACAGTGATCAATTTTCCTTGATATTGCTGCGATTGGTAATGAGTGGTGGGAAAATTGTTGTCTGTGTAATTAAGCTCTGATTAAAGTTCTTGGCAAAAGATGGGAACCAGGGTGAGGACAATGAATGAAATTAGATTACTGCAGCTCGTGCCTTTGGGGACAGCCTTTTTTTAAATTGGTCAGAAACTTCACATCAAGCAAGAAAACTTGGCAGCAGACAAATGTCCCTTCAAATGAAACTTTCTGGGATGCATCTGGTTGAATTCATGTGTCTTAGGGAGCATTAAAAATACGGTTACAAACACCAGTCAGCTTCACTAGTCGATAATGTCTTAAATCTCAGTGTGGCTGTTAAAATAAATTATATTATGTATATTTTTTTATTATAATAGTAATACGGATCATTTATAATGAAGAGCACCATAGAGCACATGGATGTGCTGAGATGACACTATCAGTATCTATATCTGTATTTGTTCTACCTACAAAATTGTCCATTACTAGCCTAATATTCAGAAACCCTCACACTTGTTCCTGCTCCCTGTGTGTGTGTGTGTGTGTGTGTGTTGGGGGTGGGGGGGGGGGGTGTTTTCAAATAAAATTTTAAGTGCTGGAAGAATATATGGAGAAAACTCTTAAGTTCAGAGCAAGCTTGGTCTGATTCTTACTGAAAGACATGGGGTCAGTGAGAGGGCTAGGAAAGGTGAGCAGTGGTCTGGAAGTCAGTGTGGCTTCTGGCCACCCAGCTCAAGTTAAACTGATTCTAGCATCGTTCATTAACAGATGTATCTCTCATTTCATTGCGCTCACAAAATGAGCATCGTTTTCTTTTCATTATGCCATTCCTACAGATATAGCTGAATTCAGATTGACCCAGCATGCAGCTACAGAGCGAGGTGTGTTTTTATTAGACGAACGTGTCACTTGCTTCTGTTTAACGTTCGCTCGTCTGTACTGGGATGGGATTTCATGACTTACCGATAAATTGAAAGAAAATCTTCTGAACATCATTGGTCAGCTCTGGGAAGAATGAATATCTCTTGAGCAGGGTCTCTGGGCAGGGTGCAGGAGGACCGGGGCAGACTGGTGATGTTGTGTACCGAGACCTTCGTGTGTAACCTGAGTTCTATGGTTTACCGGAAAAGGCCGTCAGCTGCTCAGCAACAGAATCGATTGTCGATGGGAGGGGCACCGTTTGACTCACTGAAGAGCCTTAGTACTACTCCGTAACCCTGTGTGCGAAAAAAAGGACAAAAAAATAAAGACCCGCTGGCACACACACAAAAGACAAAACTGAAAAGCAGAATGTTTCAGAGGACCGTGTGAAATGGGCCATTTGGGGATTCTGGAACGAGGGGCAGGTCCGTGTTTTATTACACCACAGTTCTCCTCTTGCAGTTTTTTTTTTTTTCCTGTAGTTCAAACTAATTTTTTCCCCCTGCCGTTTCATTACAAAATGTGATGGTTTGTGGGGAAAAAAAAGATTATCTTCCACCCTCTCCCCCTGCCTTTACATCGAGGCTTTGAAAAATCCTGCAGCTCTTTCTGACGAGGGGATGGCATTGAAATCCCCTTTTGGACCGTGCCTCTGTGGCTGACATCTCATTATTTGCCTCAGCTGTTCCACGTTCACCTTCACCCTAATTAAGGAACTCAATGAATATATTATTCATAGTTTGATTCTTCCTCTGGTGTCATTGGTCAGGTTAGTCTGAGGGGAAAAAGGGGGATTTGACTTCTTTGGGAATTAAGTCTCTCTCTCGCTCTCTCTCTCCCTCTCTCCCTCCAGTCCTCTTTTCATGTCTCATTTTCTCTCTCCTCTGTATCGCTCTCTCATTTGAACACACACATACTCGCATGTGCACGCTCACACGTTGTCGCAGTTAAATTACAGTCTTCTTAACTTTCTTGACACTTCCCTCATAAAATTCCCAGCATTAGGACTGCTGTGAAGATGGTCATTAAATATAACTGACTACTAACCGATAATTTCTTGGGCTGGAAATGACATAATGCCAGCTTGTATCAGACGTCGCTTCCTAGACGCGTACTTTGTGTACGCTGGGGATTTAGAAATTGACGGCTTTTAGGCAGATGGTTTTATGGGCCAAATGACTGTGAAGCGTAAGTCATCATACAATGCTGTATCCCTCCCCCTACTGCCTGCCATCAGTGACTCGGGGGAAGAGTAGATGCGAAGTATTAATTTGTCTTGTGACACATTAGCTTTACCTCTCGGGAGCCTTGTGCTGCGAGAGACTGTGGGGAGACATGTGATATGTTACCGTTATATTTTTGCTGTGAAATGGTGGCGAGGCTTTGTATATATATTTTAAAAAATGAATAAAGGGAATTCCATTTTGTGAAGACACAATTTGAAATATGTATCAGTGTGTGCATCTAGAAGCAGCAAATGGCACATTTCAGAAAAAGGCAGCGATTCATTTAAAATGAGGTTTTCCAGCCGCCGGAGCTTAGGCCCACTGCGTAGCGAGAGCCGTAGTGGGATGGTTCCCTCCCTCCCTCCCTCCTTCCCTCCCTCTGTCCCTCCGCCCTGCCCCCCCCCCCCCTCCCCCCCCGTCTCTCCGCCCTGCGTCCCCCTCCCTGCCCTGGGCACTCACTTCGCTCCAGGGCATTTCTTTCCACTTGAGCAAGGCCCGCACAGATGAGAGGAGTTTTTGTCAAACCCTCACAGTGGCACGCTGAGCTTGGACGTCTCACTCAATGTACCCATGAGGAGGGGAGAGAAGGGGGGTCTTTTTTAAACAGTATTTATTTTTTTATTTTAACCTCTACATTTGAGTACATGACTGATATTTTGGTAGCAGGATGTCCAAAGCCCCCTATGAAATAATGTGAAAGGAAGATATGGAATTAAAAATGTGAAAATGGAAGGTGATGGATATCTTCATGTTTCAAACTATATGCCATGTGTTACAGAAGTCATTACATATGGAAAATATGTTACAACAGTTTTAAAAAATGTGGGGGGAATTTAAGCTGTGGCTGTGTAGTGTATTAGATTGCATTGTGATCAGTACTGGGTTGTGCTGTGTGTCAGAAGGCTTGGTTGCACAGTTATATTGGAAAACCTCTCCATGAGCTACACTAATCTGCATAGAATGTAGATTAGTTTGAAGTATATCAAAGCAATTGGGCCCGTATCAGTTCCAGGTGACGTGAGTGGCAATGAAGGAGTGGTCTTGCGTACTTTGCTTATGGGATAAATAAGACTCCTCAATCATAGTTAGCAGTAATTTGGCTTTGAAATGCAATTAGGTTTTTTATAATGCCTCTTGCTGAAGTACTGGGTCTTTGTACCAGAATGTTTTTGTTAGTTTCATCAGAATAATAGCAAGCAAGATGGCTGCCATGACTTATATTTTGTTTTTGGGAATTTTTGATAAAACGTTAAATGTTTTAGCAGTGCTCAGGATGTTGTGGTTAATCATGAACTGGACTCCTGTGAGGGTCGTTGCTGTTGCACCCTCGAGCAAGGTACCAGAATTATGTAAAAGTGGATAATATGTGAAAAGCTATCCGCTTTGCCAACAAGTGAAATAATATGCTGCAATAAACTTTAGTGTTTCCCCCCTTTTAATCAGTGAACCATTCGACTTCCTCTTTGTGCAAGGAAAATTTTATGGCCATGCCTTTTGGTAGTAGAAGGCTACTAAAGGCTAAGTATTAACAGACAGAGGTTGTTCTTAGCTCGCTGTGAGCTCATTACAGCTGTGAACAGCACATCCCTCGGTGATGACAAATGGTAGCCTTGGCCGGCTCAAAACCAGAGGTTGGAATAAATGTGTTAGGCCAGCCTAATGTATGTCTTGAGGGCCAAGACAAAAGGTTAATGCTGGCAAGAGCTGAAAATCTAGTAAATTTTCTCTGACGGAAGGTGTTCAGTTCTTAAGTGTATTTTTTGTAATATAATGTGAATTGAGTGCACATAAAGACAAGGTGTGTGTCAGAGTATATGTAAAGATACACCATTTTTTATTTGTTCAATAAAGGCAACAGCATCAAAACAGTAATAACTTCACTGACTGTCTTTGACAACAAAGTCAAATCCTTTTACTGGTTTTATAGAACTATTTTCTGAGCTAAAAACAGATCTGAAGATGGAAGATTGTGTCTTTATCTAAAAAATACACATCCTGAATGACAGTCATCAGAGAAAATAATCACAAACACACTCGCGCTTGTAAAGCTTTGTCTCCTTTTGGGAAAAATGACAACCTTTTTTTTCTTTTCTTTTCTTTTTTCCGCTATTTTCAAACCAGTCCTATTTCTGGCTTAACGTCTGCAGCCAGCATCACCCAGCCAACCGCAGGCCACTCGTCTCAGCCTCGGTGGCCGTGCCAGTATCGATCCTGCAGCAGGGGGGAAGTCATCGCGTGTGTGCTGCACATTCACGAACAGGGCGGCAAATAGACGAGCACAAAGTACAAACATCGCTAATTATCCCCACCGAGCGAACTGCACTTTATGCAGCTATGCTCTCTGGACTGGGAGAAACAGTGTTGACTATGGAGAATTGTTCATTTTTTTGTGGAACCTGAAATTGTCACATTGTACCAAATGTTAGGATGTGATAAGTGATTTTACAGTAACTTAACAGTAGCAACTGTACCACTGCACATGACATTTGAATCGTTTTGTATCATTCACCTAACATTTGGACGACTACACCTGACAGTTTTATAGTTGCTCCTACATATTTGTTGCTCGTATTTCCTCTAGTATCGACGCTCCTGTAGTGGTGTTTCGCTGAATATCTGCACCCGTACCACCCCCCAAATACTGTAATTCTCACACCACCTTGAAAGGGCACAAGGACACCAAGACACCATGCAAAGCAAATTTATATTCCGACAAGTGCAGAAAATTCTCGAAAGATCTTTCCAGGCTATTTTTATCTTCCTGTAATCATCTTAGGTTTAAGCTGCTGGGATAGACTACTTTTACTGTGGCTACTTTTGATAACACCCTGACTAAGATCTTTTTTTTTTCACCACAAAAACTGGAAAGTCTATTTTAGTTTTTTTTTTTGGGGGGGGGGGAGATTAAATTTGATTAATTAATGCGGTTTTAAAGGTTTTCCTTTTAACGTGCAGACGTGCAGGGCCAAACCGCTTGCGTCTAATGGTATTTTCATGCTCTAGAATGAGAATGCTTTAAAAAAAGACTTGTCCCTGGTCCTTCAGCAGAAGTTAAAACAGAGAAATCAGCAGAGGAAAAAAAAGGGCGAAGTGGGTATTTTGAGGCCCCTGCTCTTTGGTATAGCGGCTCAGAGCACGAGGCCTTGGGAGCGTGCGTCAGGACAGAAGTTCTTCTGAAGGACGTGGTGGCTGCCTCCGGTCGGACGGACGCAACGACGCTGCGATTCCCGGACGAAATTTAAAAAACCCGAGTCATTTAGACAGCCAGGAAGCCAAACAAACGTATCGCTAATAAACACGCGGCGTATTATAATGAAACAATAACCCCGGTAATTACGGTTCATATTAAACTGGAAATAATGTCAACATTACGCCGCGCGTCAGACAGAGGACAAATGAGCAGGCGCCTCGGGTGACCTCTGCGAGCTCAGCGCTCTGTGGATGAGTAAGCCATTTTGCGGGGCTAACTCGCAGCGCACAGCGCTCATTTTTGGCTGAACGCGGGGTCTGTCCTGTTCTATCGCTGTGAGAACATCACAGCCTTCGCCAGGGCCTTTTTCGCGGGTTCTGAACAGGCGCAGATTGGGTCATCCATTTGCTGGTTGTGAATGTAAAAAAAGAAACAGGAACTCCGCAGTGATGGGTTCTGGCGGATTTGTCATGGCGTGCGGTGCGTTTCCTTGCGTGGATGAGATCATAGCTTTAGGAGGCACGGTTGATCATCTACGCCCCACGCTAACGCATTTCTTTGCGGCTGAGAAGTCTTTACTGAGGACAGTGTCCCTTTCCACGGGGAATAAGTAGTCACCCATTGGTTTGCGGAGAATGACTCTGACATCCAACTGTCATTCGTAGTCGCCAGATCTGAACCCAGTCTAGTGTTTTTAGGGTATTACATTACATTACATTACAGGCATTTAGCAGACGCTCTTATCCAGAGCGACTTACACATCTTTTTACATAGCATTTTACATTGTATCCATTTTATACAGCTGGATATATACTGAAGCAATGCAGGTTAAGTACCTTGCTCATGGGTACAACAGCAGTGTCCTTACCCGGGAATCGAACCTGCGACCTTTCGGTTACAAGCCCAGTTCCTTACCCACTGTGCTACACTCCGTATTCTGCAGACAGCGTTTCACACGCTGGATAAGTCGAAGGAAGCATTGCCCACTTCAGACAACCAAACAAGGGTCGATTGACTGTCGTGCGGTGGGATAGCGTCGTACTCCCCCGTGGCTGTTTGACTCGCTAGCACACGGAAGCCCCACCGGCTGGCACGTGTGCCAGCCGGCCGCGGCGGCGTCTCGCGGGGTCCGAGCCGTTGGCGGCGTCGGTTGCGCGGATCGTCGCGGTGACTGCCCGGCTCCGCGGGTGGATCGTTGATTGCGCGCGGGAGCCGGTTGCCTTCGCCGCAGAGGGCACGCGTGCCAGTGTGCGGCTTCTCGAATTGTGGGAAGGTGCGATGACCGAGTCGTGATTGGGTGGGAAAATATAACCCACCCACCACTATCCAGTTTTCCAGAGAGCTTCAAACTAAATGCTAAATAAAACGCAGTATGCAAATCAAAATAATTGAACGCCGTTCAGAATTTAATTGAAATGCATTCCATATGTTTAAAAATTTCAGAGTATTAAAAATTTAATGAATGCATTTCCATAATTTTATATTTAATTTTATCCAATGTTTACTGGATAATATATTCGAAAGGTGCATTCAAGATAACATCCAACAACATATATTATACATGATCAGATATAATTTGTAAAAAAAAACGTTGATATTTTTATATGCATTTCAAATGCATACCTCAGATTTAGTCTATATTAAAAAGTAGTCATTTTATGCATGTGTGTTTGTGATATATCTAGTGTGAAGTTGGATGTTTTTCTGCAGAATAGAGCACAGACAGTCGGCATTTGTGCAGAATGGATTTAGAGGGAAGTGGATGAAGGAGGAGTCGTCCTGCGGTCCCTAAATGGTACGCCACTGTGTTCAGTCTCCGCTCCTCCTGTTTTAATGGGCTTGAAGACACTTTCTAAGCATCGCTGGCGACGCAGACCGCATCGATTCTGTTATTGATCGCGTTTCATGAGGTGAAAACGACCATGCTTTTTAAAGAGGATATGCTCGGCATACTGTAAATGACATAATTATAGCTTTGTTAAGCCAGAGCTGAGAATTCAGGAAACACACGGTTTCTCCTTATCGTTCCTGTCATCCGTGTGAATGTTGGTCACGTTTGTCTTCATGTTTTGATTTGAAGTGCTTCGTATTTCAACGTGAAAATGGCTCACATGGTCTGTCCGTGTATCGTTTAGTATTTCTTTAAAAGACCAGTAATGGTAGGACTACAAAAACACACCACTTTTTTTCACCAAACATTCTTTTATTTATTTGGCAAACACACAAGTGTACCATGCATTCAGTCCATACATATTGTCACAACCTATTCAAGTTCATATTGGTGCATATATAAGGTCATTTTAAATGTATATTAACCACATATCGTGAGTACCCTGTTTTATGGCAGCTCATGCATTGACCTCGGGTGTAATGATTTGTTGCTTCCCAAATAGCCAGTGAAATGTATGTGTGCCTGTTAAATTGTCTGCTTAGTAATTAGCCTCCCAGGTAGCGCAGATTTGTACCGTGCTTAAGCAGACATGACACGGCTCCTGGCTAAGCACACCTGCGAGAGCCAGCCCCCGGTTCAGCATGTAAACTGTGTAATTAGATGCAGTAAGGTAACAGTCACACACGCAAACAACACACAGTGCAGCTTTACACGCAAAGGCATACGCTCACACACACACACGCATACACACACATACACTCTCACTCTCACACATACACACGCACACACGCACATACATACACATGCATAAACATGCACACACACACACGCCACGCATACACGCGCAGACACACACACGCAGACACAAGCGCACACACACACACATGTATGCATGAACATGTACACACGCACACGCACACATACACACTCGTACAGTACACACGCATGCTGGTTAACCAGCTTTACCAGATATCATGATTCAGTATTTTGGGCAGCGGTTAGCTCACGTGCCCAAAGCCTCAGCTGGACTGCATTGTTAGAAGCGTCCTCTCCGCTGCCCTCTGGAAAGCATGATCCTGGGGAACGCGGCTGGGTGTGTCGCAGCCTGCGTTTCCAACACGTGCCAAGCACACGCCGTGCGTTCCTTTTCTCTCGGGTTTTTATCGTCAACACTTCCTCGTCTTTTTGCAGGGAGCTAAAAGGCGTACTCAGCTGCAAAGTGCAGATTAGAAAATTTGCAAAAGCGATAAAAGTTAGGCAGAATATGGGCAGTGCCCCCCCTCCCCACACACGCCGCACGTCCCTCGAGCCTTTTAAAGGACTTGTTTGTGTCCCGGGTTTTATCACGGGCCGTTACCCGCCATGCCAGTGCTGTCAGGTAATGGAAGTGGTTGGCGTTTGAGCGCGAGCGGCTCCCAGGGTCGGAGTTTATCCCCGTTTCTGTGCCATGAAGCGGATTGAAGTACATCCCTTCGGTCACAGGACTCCGGTCTGTCACAGGGGTCATTACCCACAATCCATCTCTTTCCGCACACATGCAGGGGCACTGGGTACCTCTTTTATAGTCTGTGACGGGGCGAGGGGGGGGGCTAAAATGGTAAAATGACAACTAAAATTCATATCATGGTTTTTTTATTCTTTTTAATGGACAAGATTTTTTTTCTTGTAATTCTTGTAAGTGTGCTCGCCATAATAAAGAGTGACCTCATTCAGACATCAAACTTGCCGTTAAAGAAGAGCTTTTATAGAAACGATATTTATTGTGTAGGATCACAGCGGAATTTGTTAAAGAAATTGCAAAGCCCTAGAAAAAGCAGTAAACTCCGTGGGCTAAAGCAGATCAGTTTACAGCGGGGTGAGGAGAAGTGTGTGCTGCACATGTGAATGCTAATGTTAGCCCGGTCATATCGCCATACACAGGATATCCTTGCAACTCTTATCATATATGAAGTGCATCTGGTATCTTGGGTATAAATAATGTATGTCCCCCCTGCACCATTTATGATGTGACTGAAATAGGTTGTGCCTTCGACGGCCGCATACTTTAATCTGCAATCATCCGTAATATAATTCACATGGACCCTATGGACCCAAACACGATCCCCTTTCTCCAGAAAAAAGTAGCGGTCTGCTGTTAGTTAGTTCCTTTTTAAATTGTTTGCACAATTTCACAGAGTGGGCAGCGTTTGCTGATGTGGTTTTCTTTGTTATCACTGCCATCTACTGGATCGGTGTGATAGTATTATTAGTGTTATTATTTTGGTGCCGATGGACGCAGTTCCATTGTCTTCCTCTTTTTATGCATGTCGTTATGAAAGAAGGCTGAGTGCTGCATGGAACTGCCATCATGACGTGTCTGTCATCTGCATTCCCCTGTGAGCTCTGCAGCGATTCAAATCTAGTAGCTTATTTTCCATGTTGTATATTGCAGTGATTGTTATGGGTGGTGCCAGGCAGTGTTTTTTTGTGTAGATAGGAGCCGTGAGTTAAGCTGTGTTCTCATACACTGCTTGGTGTCAACATGCAGGGTTCCCACAGAAATCTTTGCAAGCTCCTCAAATTGAACAAAATTAATTTCTATATCTTGAATTTTCCTTGAGTTTTTCTTTTGAGGGCACTTTGCAGTGCTTGAATTGGTCATTGAGGGCTTTCAGAAATGCTGAAAAGCTTTTCATCCACATTTTAAATAACTGTCCTTTGAAGCTGGTCCTGGATCATGATCTGCCTTAGACTGAAGATGGTGGGGTTTTGAGTGGAGTTGATGGAACTGATCCTGGGACAGTATTCATTTTGACTTCCTGGACTATTGTGGCCACCGTTATTGATTGTTGACTTGTAGGAGTACACAATATGGAACTCCTGGGCCACTTGCAATAAGCAATATTTGTCTGGCCTTGTTGGCTGATGTAGTAGCCGACACTGGCCTGTATTTTTTAATTTTTTTTTTTTTACATTGTAGCACAAAGGGAAACTGCAACCCGTTTTTCATCATTCGTGGAAGTAGATGAGCACAGATGTTAAAGCTACAAAGGAAAACTGTTGAAAATATTATTGTGTAACAAAATATTTAAACTCCCCTCCTATTTATTAATCAGAGAGCATTAGTTTTGAGAGCAACCTAATCTCTTCTAGTTTTGCTTGTAAAGTCATGAATCAAAATGAAGTAATGAGGTTCAGATGGCTATGACTACGCTAATTTTTGAACATGATATCAGATAATTTACCGCAAATGTATGACCTCTCTTGTGCATTTATGTTGTGTCATCGTATCGGCTGTAGCATGGGGCCGAAGTTCATTTTTAGCTACTATTGGCGAACGCTCATATGCCACTATTACTGTACGTGTGACATAGCCTGTTCTATCATTTTTATGCCTTTTCGGAATTTTATTATAACCCGAGAAAGGGCTTTAAAAGTGTTTGGATTTGTGGCATAGTAAGTATTGGAACCATGGTCATGGTTTATATCTGTGGCAGAGTTTTTAGATAGCAGGGATGGGATAACGGACTTACGAGCAGGAGGTTGCTGGTTTGAGTCTATGATGGTTTTTGGGATGATCAGCAGAACTCACTTGATCGCTGTGCAAATGGATTGTGTGTGTTAAGTGACAGCTGTCTAACCGTGGGCTAGGTCGGTAGGTTTTAATTCAACCCTAATTTGGCACACCTGATTCTGCAAATTAACTTCTCAACTAGATCTCTAGCTGCTGAATGAGGTGTGCTTTGTTAGCGTTGGAGAGAAGAAACCTACAGGATATTACATCTCCAGGAACAGGGTTGGTCATCGCTGGACAAGGGCATCTCTGAATACTTTTGTTATACCGCCAGAATACCGTGCTGCTTGTGAGAAGGCGACGCGCCGTTCATGTTTACTCCCTTTTGAGCACATGACCGTTACTGTAATGCGCGTTTCCCGTAGTGTTTTTTGAAACGTCGCGTCCCAACGCACTCACCTTCGCCTGTTTCTCTTTCAGGATCCGAAAGCTGAGCGCGGAAGCCTCGTAGATAAAGACAGCACAGTGAGTGAAAGATGGGATTTTATACTTCTTCTTCTCTTCGTGCCTTTCATGTGTTCAGCCTGCCTACGAGGATTAAAACCGGATGACTGCCGGTGGCTGATTGACTGCATGATTTCTGAAGCCTGACAGTGGGGGGGGGGGGGGTGGGGGGTGGGCAGTGGGGGGAATATTTGGCGGCGGCATCAAATTCTTTTCACATTATGCCGTACGGTAGATCCAGTTTATATACCCCTCTGTGAAGTAGAGGGAAATGGAGAGCATCGACTGGCACGCCTCATCTCTGGGAGAATCCGTAACAGGATTTGCATTTGATTAGGGCTAAGGCCAAAAATCCAGGCCCTAGCCCCTCCTCCCCCGAGCTTTGTTCACCACCGCGGTGCTTCTCTGCCCCTGGTCCTGCGGGGGGAAGGGCGGTGGGGGTGGGGGGGTTATGCTGTGCACAGCAATGCATGCTGGGCTTTTGGTTCAAACCGCTTCCGCTAAGAATTGGTTTTGTTTGAGCTGCTGGCTGAACACTTATCTGTCTTTTGGATATCAAGATAAGATATTTTGGATGTCTTTTGGCTCGGCTCAGGAAGACGTGTTTTCGTCTGAGGTGGTGCGTTTTGCGCTCACGGTGAGCGTTTCTGTTCCCGCTCGCCCCCCCCAATGTCCTGCGGATCTCCTGACTGCGTTAAGCTGAAGGGTGCGTTCAGATAATAGCCCCGCGCCCCTGAAAGAAGTTAACCGAACAGCAGGTGAATTTAGGCCCATTAGTAATCGGTATCGCTCACTGCGCTAGCAGAGAGAAGAGAACAGGCACGCGTTTCGTTTCTCAAACGAAGCGCTTGCTGAAGAAGAGCTGGGGGGCCGATGGCCGTCGGGGGACCTGAGACTGGAGCCGAGCGTCTGGACGGAGGCCGGATGGAACGCGGCTCGCTGGGAGCCCTGCTGACTGAACTGTCGCTAGCGCAGGGGCGCAGCCCGCACACGTTACAGTGCCACTTACGCAAAGGTGTGCTTCTCATTTCAACTTTGGGGGGGGGCAACAAACAGGAAGTTTTATTTGGGTTTTTTGTGGGGGTTGGGGTGGGGGACGCACACGATCGGTACTACCAAACATGATAAAATTGAGCGGGCCGTTTGTTTTTTTTTCCAAAGTTGGGGGGGGGGGGGGGGGGCGACATGTCCCCCCGCCCCCTGGGATCTCGCCCCGCGCCATCTTTGTGGCTGGATGCGGGTTTTAGAGTGGGGCAGGCTGCTGAAACATTCTGCACTTTCTCCATTTTGTGTGCGGGGGGGGGGGGGCTTACCCTGTTGAGGCGGTGTTCCATTTGGCGAGATCGTGGACGTCTCGTTGCCCATCGGCGATGACGTGGACAGACCGCCTCCGCCACGGCGCAGAATTAGTTCCGTCTTTCAGCCGTTTGCCGCCTGCATGCAGTCAGGCAGGAAAAGCAGGCTTCCTCAGTGCGCTGACTCCCCTCCGTACTCGTCTTCAACCGCTTCCTAACGCACCGGTACATTAAAAAACAGCCCTGTTTGAAATATTGTCCTATTTTATTTTGGAAATGAATTGAGTTCATTCGTGGCACCAGTTGGGGTTGATAGCTCTGCACTTGAAGCGCTCTTCCAGATAAATTGCTCAAGTGTTCAAGGAAGCGGTTTAGAAATAGAATGGTTTTGAATTCTGAATTCAGGTCTCTAACTGACCAAAAAAAAAAAAAAGAGTCTGAATAATGGAATTATGGAAGTGTAAGACAATTCCCTTTTTTGGTCTGGCTAAGCTCCCGGGCATTGTCTACAAAACCGAAGATGAAGCACCAGTCCTTTGGCTTACAGTGGAAAGGCCTGTTGCCAGATAGTTGGATTTTCTTCTTTACTGAGGTTTTGACATTCCATACTTTCCTTTCATGTGCCCATGGCATGAATCTGATGGTCCTGTGATTAACTGATGACTTGCAGATTATTTTTTTAAGTGGCAGTTTTGTAATTGGGTCGATTTTACTGAATTTCAGGATGTTGTCTGTGTTTTAGAAGCAGAAATAAATGCCATTGATGATTAGGCTGCTGGCTGTTCATAAGTCTTAACTCAGGATTAACACAGACTTAAATAATGTCTTAATCATAAAGAATCAAGCAATGTAGCCTAATCTGCGGTTACTGTGTGTAGAACTGACATTCATCAGAATTTTAAGTGCAAATGGCCTTTTTGGTAAAACACAAGATACTTGCCGCTAGTGCAGCTTAGCCTAGACATTGGACATTCATCCAGGCTGTTGTATGGTATTGTGCGGTCTGAGATGTGACATAATGCCAGATCTGAGAGGGGAAGATGATGGGACTGCTTGGTGATTGAGTGAATAGGACTGTAAGTTCAGTCCTGGATCAAATGGACTGATGAGCTTTGCCCGCATTAACTTAAATCTTTGTTTAAAAAAAGGTTTTTTTTTACGTATCAATCCAGTAAGGTTTAATTTTCCTGAAACAGAAACAGATTGGTTTCTCGCTTTATTGAAAACCATATGTATTTATTTCACCTTTTTCCTGTTAGCCCGATATCCTGAGGACTCCTCTATATTTAAAACGGAACAGCTACTGGCAGGGGAGATGGTCAAAAACACAGCTGTGCATTTTGAGGAATTTAGGACTCAGTTTAGGTCTCAAATTCCTCAAAGTATTTTATGTTCTTTCTTGTGTATTTTTCTTGCTGGCTGTAGTAGAGGAATTAACAGAGAGCATCCTCAATCTCAAACGATGATCACAACAATGATATCAGCTCTCTAAAAGAACTATCTTTCCATCTGCTTAAATTCACGACCTACAGGCATACTGCTTAGGATTCGTGCTTAACTTTTTGTGACAGGCGAAGCAAAATCTACTTATCGCATGAGTTTGCCTGCTGAGAAAAATGTTGTGATATTGATGGGAAACAGCAACTCTAGCTTATAATTGTTTGTCAAAGTTTAGGAGAAAGAGGCAAGAACTTTCCAGAATCCTGGTCATGGATTTGGAATAACAGTCATGTTTCAAGGCTTTGATTGAGGAGACCATTCATCCATCACAAACATGCCAACATGTTTGTGATGGATGAAACACAAACTTTTAAGTTCCTAACGTTGACTTAAAAAATAAATGCAAGTGTTTGTGTTTCATCCATCACAAACATGTTGGCATGTGAAATTTGATAATCAACGAACTTCATAAACTGTCTGTCAAGAAAAACCAACATTTATTTATAAGTCATAGTTAAGGACAAATGGTGATTGAATCCAGGCTGTAATGCACAGACAGCCCTGTGTGGAAGGAGATTTGATTTTTAAAGGGGCATATTAATGCGACCTGATTTAGTTTGCATTGCTTAATTAAACACTTGAACGGTTAATTGGATAAACAGGCCTAATATGTGGACAGATGGTTCTCATTGAGGTTCCTTTAATGGTATTGTACAATTTCTTTTTTTCTTGACATAGGTTAATTCTAATGACAAACGTTGAGCGGCACTTTCCTTAGCTATTGTATTTAGTAGGCCTCCTAGGTCATTTTAAAGATTGGTTTTACTCAGAAAGGTAGTGATAATAATTGGTTTTTACTAAAAAAAGAAGGGAATTACTGATTTATATGGATTGTTCTCGTATGCGGTTACTGATGATCTTGAGACGAATGCTCCATAGACTCGAGGTAAGATTCCCTCTGCCTCTTTATTTTGTTGCCTTTTCTCCCAAAGGCCTAATCATACACGCGTATGCTATATTTATCATTTATTCCTCTTGCATTCTGGATATTGAGTGACACTGTGGGCGTGCAGAGCGCTCTTGTCAACCTTTGTGAGCCAGTCGAGCGCCCATTGCTCATGTCAGATAA
Source organism: Anguilla rostrata (assembly GCF_018555375.3). Taxonomy (NCBI): domain Eukaryota; kingdom Metazoa; phylum Chordata; class Actinopteri; order Anguilliformes; family Anguillidae; genus Anguilla; species Anguilla rostrata. The sequence goes on from NC_057949.1 coordinate 9,106,207, forward strand.
ACAGGGAGGAGTGGGATGAGCCACCGGAGGGGAGAGGATGCCGCTGACGCTGCCCCCCGTGCCTCCGATTCATATCCCGCGCATCAACAAAATTTACCGCCAATAAGTTTCCCGGGCTAATGTGGCCTTGGAGGGCGGAAAAAAGGAGATTTTGAATGAGCTGACACACAGGCCTGTCTGAAAGGCAGAAAAAATAAACAAATAAAAATAAATCAACAGAAATATATGACACAATGCAGAGTTTATCTCGCCGTGGCACAGGGGGGAGAGCGTTCGGAGATTCCAGTTTCAATTTCCCCCAGGCCCATTGTTCCTGTGTATATCTGCCAGGAAAAAAAAATCGGGCATCTTCTGCTCGTGACAATTGCAAGGACACGGATGTTTATTTTCAGAGTGGCTGCCAAGATTACTTATCATGCACTTGCTGTTGGTTGTTCGTAAAGTGCCATTTCACAGTAGAATATAAAGAAATGCAATAAATATGTAAATACAGATAAACACTAGAGCGTCTGACAAGGGGACAATGGATGGATTTTTGGGGCTTATTTCTCGATTAATAATTACTTTAAAAAACATTTTTATTCACAGCTTTTTAAAAAATTCTCCCGACGTTGTCAGTTAGTCGGGGAAAGTTTAGTTTCCTCTGAAGTGTGTGCCACCGGCCGCCATTTCCTGTTGCCCTGCGGGGCACCAGCTGCTCGTCTGATGCTGTGCCTGCATCGGAGGAATGTGCCACATGCGCAGCTGGCGCAGCTGGTGCAGCTGGCGCAGTCAGACTGCAGGCGTCCGTTCTACCAGAGTGAACCGGGGGCATCCCAGTCTTACTAGATGCTTACTCTGCTTCCAGTGATGTCCTTTCCTGTGGCGTTTACTGGACACAGCTGCCACTGGCACAGTCAGGACTAAGTATCAGAACGACAGGCTATGAGCCACTCAGCAGCCCTAATAGTTACTGAATAAATGGAAGCGCTGAAGCAATTATATAGGTTATTATTTACGTTTTTTTCTGCTGGATCTTCTATCTGTGATTTCCAACACTGTACATTACTGAGGGCTTGTGGGTAATGTAGTTTTATGGGGGGTTGTTTGGAAGATATAGCCCTATGGATTTGTCTTTTATGTTATCCTGACTTGCTTGTCATCTTGAGCCATGCATGTTATTTAACTGTGCACTGGAATCTGTGCCCACAAAGGTCAGACCAATAGGAAATGTTTATATGGACAAGACATGGATGCCAATTTATCAAAGTGATTTTCTCACTTGCAATTAGGTCATCCCTGAGCAAGCAGTCAAAAGAGCCTTCTTGTCAGTCAGTTATCACATTGCCCCTCCCCTTGCCTTTCCAACACAGTCACATGCTGCTTTAAATGCATAGAACTGCAGACGTGCACTGTGAAATAGTAACCCCCTCACCGTTCATTTCACACCACATTTGATGTTTCTTTGTCTGCAGATGTGTCTATTGTTGTTTTTATGCCTGTATGGATGCATTACACACTCTGAAAAGTAAATTGACTCCACCAGTGTGCAGTGTACCAGGAGGATACTGTTACACCTGGTTGCTCAAAGACTTTCGTCTGTGTTTGACATCATGTCCATGTCTCATTTCTTCCTCTCACCTGGTGGATTATAAAAGAATTGCCTTTATGAGGGTCAGAATTGATCACTAATTGTTTAAGTATTCCGATTGTGACAATTCACTGCCTACAGTGACCTCATGGGGATTTAGATGGGAATGCCAGTTGAAATCATCTTGAGTCACGCGCCCTGCGAAATAACCATGGCACCGAGGCCTGCGTTGGACAAAGGCATCAAACCATTTTACAGAGGTGGGGTTCTTCAGCCGCGGGGGAAGTCATTTTAGGGGACCTTGAGATTCGATTGAATTCTGGGAGCGCCTATCAGACGGTTATTGAATTAGACGGCGGTGCAGCATCCTTGCTCGATTGACAGCCAATCCAGCCGAGTTATGGCGCTGCGCGGTGCTTCGTGGGCACGGGCTGGAGACGCGCTTTATGGACGGAGACCTGGGAGGGAGAGGGCGCTGGCCCAGCTCCGTCAGCTCCGCTCTTTACGCGCGGCCGAGGAGGGGAAGGGCAGACGGGCGACATCGCAGAGCGCTGAGATCAGCGAGTAAAGAGAGAGGGCCCTCCGCCGGCAGGGTGTTAGCGTGAGGAGGGAGTTGGGGTGCGGTCGGCATTCAGGGAGCTGAGCGCTGTTCGCCTCGGGGGGACGAAAGCCGTCCTTCTGAAATGCGGGGTAGACGAGAGGATGGATAGAACGCCCCTTTATTTCGCCGAGAGGGCTCTCTGGAAGGGAGGACAAGGAGGAGGAAAAGCAAAAAGCAGGCGACTGAGAGAAAGGAGCTTCGATTTGTACGACGAGAGTAATATCCAATGGCTAACTCTGCTCTTGAGAGTATTTTTTTTACTTGTAATGTCAGGGCACAGCCTATGTCTCTTTTTTTCGTTTTGGATTTGTGGCTCCTCGTTAAGAGCTTGTTAAAAATCATTCAGGAAAAGACAGCTTTCAAAGTCCCTGACTTGGAGTTAGGCACATGAAGGTTGCCACCGGAGCTCTATAGATACTAAAGGACAAAAAGGACATATTTAGAAGTAAATGTCGATTGGTTTCTAATGTGTATTGCTCCTGGCCTTGCTGTACTGTATGGGCCTTTTCTTTTTTCAAGGTTATTCTTCATAACCTGCAACGGTACGGCCGAGGTGTTTTCTGAATCCAGCTTCTGTACCATGAGGTGGCACTAGAGGGCGGTATTTAAAAAGGAAAGCTCTCAGCTAGGCCGTTATAACGGGAAATCTGTTTACACTCTTCCGAAGGAACATCATTGCTGGTTTCACATGCAGGCATTGGGCTATAGAGGCCTGTCGCTAAATATATATGAGCATCACTGCATTGCATTGTGGGGCCTGAATCTTCTTTAATGGTTGCTGGGATTTGCGGGGGCATAGAAATGCTTGAATCAGGATCAGTATTTATAGCAACATATATATCATGTTTTGTCCCTCCCCCCACCCCACATCTGCAACGGATATTACTTATAAATAGCAGATTTACATTTTGTTTGTTTTCCTTTCTATATCTGTTGAATAAAAGTGGAGTGGTCTTAATGTGCAATACTTATTTGTAAGCGCATTTTGCATTGAGGGATGTATTGACAGCTGGAGCATCATGGTTGGGGGGGGGCTTCATTTGACAGGGTGTTCCCTGCCTCATCTTGCAGCTAACACCTTGGATAGTTTTTTTTTTTTGGGTACCTGTGTCCTGCCTGTCCCAACTGCATGGTACATGCTCTCCTTAGCCGGTGGACTGTAGAGACTGTTTCTAATGAATGACCACAGCAATGATTTGTATTTAAATCATTTGCACGGATGTACAAGAATGCATTCTTCTTTAGGTGGGGCAGTCCTCGCGTCAGCAGCTGAACCTGAAGGGTTGGGATCAATCCCGTTCAAATCGGTCATTTCAGAAAATTAACTGAAATTCAATACGTGAATTGAGTCATGCCCATAATGGCCTGTGAGAAATCTGCCTAAAGCGAAATGGAATTGACCCCAACTGTGTCATGTTATGAGCATGAGAACGGATTTCTGACCAGAATGTTGCCGATTTGAGCGCTAGACAGTATTTCATATACTAGAGTTCTATACATACACGCTAATCATATATGGAATAGTGTAATTGTACAAATAAAACACTTTAAAGATATGCCAAGATAATTAATAGATATAACCTGCATATATTTTTTGTCCTTCACACTTCATACCGTGTGCTAGTGTTCATTTAGCTATTTTTGATTCTCTTGTATTAGGGTCAGCCTCATCACTTCTTTTTGACATCATTACAGTTAAAAAGTCCTCTGTTCTGGGAATAGTAGAATTTACTGTTGAGAAAGATCCCAGGCCAAGGAATTCATACATTTTCAGGAACTATCCAGTCGTGACATCAAAGGCTTGAATTTATCCACTGAACGCAGATGATTTTGTGCTTGAAGGGGTGTGCGGTAAATTTATTACATTAAATTGCTGCACAGCTACTTTTAAGTTATCATGTTTTCCCTTATTTAAAAATGAATATTTCCTGTGTATCAGTTTGCTTTGATCCGACTCACTTTGAATGAATCCTGTATCAACAGTGAAAGGCAGATAAAATGAATGACTTAATTCATTAAATTGTAATGAATTAATTTTCATTTTTTATCTCTAGAGCTTTTCAGCATTATGTTGGTGGATGGAGATGAAAAGGCAGAATTAATGTTACAGTCTGTACTCCACTCAGAGGCCTTATACGTGACCACGGCGTCTAACCTGAGCCGTCTGGTCAAGGACCTGGCCTCTGCCAGGTCATAGGTCACGGGTCAAAGGGGAAATTAATGAAATATTATAATGACAATTTGGAGCAAAGCAAGCAATTTTACATTTTTTGTTCCCGAGAAGCCCTAGTGATTTCTGAGCTTGTTTGACAACAAAATGTCCCCTTCCTTGTTGTGCCCCTGAAGGTGTCATTAAAGCTGTGTTTGTGCTATTTATAAAATACAGCAGCATCTGCTGCTTTAAGCACAGTATGCGTAATCAAACGAGCTTTGTTTGGAGTCTTTGTTCCTTTAATCGGTACAGTTAATGGAAAAGCTAATGCTGCTGTCTGTTCAGACATATTTGAGACATCTTTGCTTCCTCCACTCCAGGTGAAACTGGGTAAAACAGTCGAGTGTCTTTCTCCCCCGCCCTGAATGCATGGCAGTCCGTCACAAACATAAATGATAAGTTTGCCTATACGCCGGGTACGAGAACTGAGAAAACAGTAGATGAAACCCTTATTTCAGTCACTTTGAGTAGTCTGGAGTTAGAGAGAGAGAGAGAGAGAGAGAGAGAGAAGATGATATTAAATTTATGGAGTCTCGCTTCATTCTGCGAGTTTGTATTGAACAGTAGTTTGGTAATTCAAGTCTCTTCATCAACACGCGGTCTCTCCTGGAAAAAAAAGAAAGAAATATTGATCTTTTCTCAATTCGATTTTCCAGAGCAACACTACAGGATCGGTAAAAAAAAAAAAAGAAAGAGAAAAGGCAGCCCGTAATTATAATTTCACAGCACCCCGTTTCCTGGTCCTGTGGGCCCTTCTGAGCCACTGTCTCTCATTAAAGGAGCCTCTCTCTGCCGCTTCTCTTTTTCCCCACTGACTCACTGCATCTTGTTTAAGTTCTTCACTTGGTTCTCCAGGGGCGTCGACAAAAAAAAAAAAAAAAAAAGCTTTTTGTCTTTCCTGTTGAGATTATGCATTTATCATTGATAATAACATTTCTTCCCCATGGCGGTTAGCCATCCTGGGGCTCGGTAGCCGGTACGCTGCGGGTTTGAATCCCCGGCTGGGACACTGCGCCCTGGGACATTGGCAGAAACGCTGTTCTGGGCTCCATCGATTAAAATGGATGATATCCAGGTTCTAAACTGTGTAAGTTGCCCTGGATTAGGGAGCCTCCCAGGCAAATGCATCATAAAAAAATGCACAGCATGTTTGCACGTAGGAGCAAGCTATCTCAGATTTGCTGTAAAAATAAATTAATGATGTCCAGTGACATAAACTTTGCAGATGTCCTGTGGATAAAGGTGTCTCCTAGGTGAATAGTTTCCATCATAAAAAATGTAAACACACTTTTTAAAATGCAGCTACACCATGGTCTCTGGAATCATCCATGTTCTGCCTTGAGTATTATTTCTACTTTATTTTAATGGACAAAGTTTAGGCATCCCTGCAACATATTCCTGAAGGAAAAATGAAATTGGGGCACGATTCGATCGACACCTGTCCTTACTGTAAATTTGAAACAAAAAATTAAAGTATTATTGTTTCTTAATACACACTGTTTCATCGGTTTAGCTATCACTAATCACTTTACTAATAAGTATGATGTGTAGTCGTGTCAGTCACAGGGTCTGTTAATTTTTCTGACCTGTAATCAACTGAGATCTGAAAAGCAAGGTTAGCCGTGTTAACTGCAGTCAACTGTATTAACTCAGGAGCTCTCCAGGATCAGAAATGCGGACCTCTGGACTATAATATATACACTGGGCAACGCGGCGTGTCAATTTCTGTCTCTGCCAGCCTCGTTCCTGCAGGGGGCAGTAAATGCCTGTAGAAAAAGGAGGGGCGTAACGGCGAATTAGCTCCTCAGTTTTTTTTTGCACATGAACCGGCCGTTTGGGAATGGAAACTTTCTCTTTTTTTTCCCCTCCTCCCCTCCATCTCGGTATCGTTGAGATCAGCAGTATTGCTGAGGCAGAGGATTCTTTTCTTCCCCCCCCCTTTTCTCTTCTTCCAAATCAGTTCCTTTCCCTTGAAGTGAGCGTGTTGTGGCGTCCTGCGCGTGGCGAGCGGCCTGGGAGAGAGAGCGCGCGAGCGAGCGCCGCTTGTTTGTCCCTCCGCGCGGTTTTAAACGCTTTTAACGCGGTGTTCCGCCCGTCTGTTCGGCGCGCTAAATTCGGTTTCCCGTGTCCCGACATCCCCCGGCAGACCCCCGGCGTACTCTCAGGACGGGATGTTCATGTGCAAATTGGTAGTCAGCTGTCCGGCGTTGCCAGATGCTCGGGAATCTTATCCCCTTAAACATGTTTCAAATCTCCCCCTCTTCACTCTCCTAACCCAGTACACCTGCGCAATATTTTTCCTCTCGTGCCATTGACCACCATTTCATTAATTTCCTCTGCGTTTTACTCTACTGTTATGACTTTTCTGTATGCCCACATTTCAGGGGAAAAAATTTGTAGTGTGGCAACCCTGCCTTGTTGTAGTCTGTGAATCTAGGAAACCTCACAAATAAGATGAGCTCCACGTAGAGTTTACAGTTTACAGTCCGGGCCTCCTCTCAGTTTGGCCCCCACACCGCAGGTCTGTGCCTGTGCGGTCATTCCAGGGAAGTCTCCGTTCACGGCCCCCCAGTGTCCACTGAAAGGGACCCATGAGGCCCGTGCTTACGCACGCGTGTGGCGCCGAGCGAACCCGCGCACACCTGCGCGGCTGCAGCGCGGCGCGATGCGGGGCCCGGGGAGGCAGCGCGTTAGCATGCGCGGCGGGTAGCCAGCCGGGGCGCGGGGTCGCCTCGGCCGTCGGGTCTAATTAGTCATCATTAAGTAATTAGGACTGATATTGTAATCCTATTACAGATTACAGTGTCAACAACTGAGGGGAGGCGGCGACTGACCCCATCTGGGCTGGGTTTCCCCCGTAGATCCACACGCATATACGCACGCGCACACACACACACACACACACACACCTACAAATATGCATATACGTGTACACACATATGCATGCACTCGCATGTACACACACACACACACACACACACACACACCTACAAATATGCATATACGTGTACAGACATATCTTGCACTCACATGTACACACACACACACACATGCACAGACACCCATAAATATGCATATACGTGTACACACATAAGCATGCACTCACTCATGTACACCACACGCACACACACATACCGACACACACATACGTGTACATATACACACATACAGGCATACTCTTCATGGTTGAGGTGACCCTCTAAGTATGACACTGTTCTGTAGGTACGATATTTTTGAAAATGGTTGAAATTAACTCGGACACAACCACTCTTTTAATATGCAGTATTTGACGTGTATTCCTTAGGTTAACACATCCTGTTAATTAAGCAAACATTGGCACATGCCTCCTCCTGGTAGACTACTCAAAGCCTTTGTCTGTGGTGGCACAATGTCTGTGAGTGTTATAACCTACTGGCGGCGATACTTAGGTTGTTTTTAGAACCTGTGCTGATCTTGCTGTTTCATTGAGTTTCCCTGGGGAGTTCCTGCCCCATGAAAGGCCCAGAGGCACGGCTCTCTATCTGCACATCTGCATAACCCCCCCATACCCCCCCCCCCCCACTTTGGAACAGGCCTACAGGAAGCGCATTAGAATGAGAGTACAGATATATTTATCAATTGTATTTTTTTAAACTTATCGATTTATCATCTATTACTCAGGCTTGACGTATTGATCGTGGAGCTGGACGGGATCCAGACGCGCAATAAGTCTTAGCGCGGCTGGCCTGAGACGGGCGATGAGGTCATGCGCGCTGCCGCGGCGGGTAATTAATAAGCCAAGAGCGCTCTCACTCTCGGGGGCGCCCGCGCCAAAAAAAAAAAAAAAAAAAAAACACGGCCCGGTTTCTGATTTCCGAAGGCGCTGTCGCACGTAAATCTCAAAAGCTCCGTCTCCGACTTCGATCGGCAAAAACACGATGCGAAAACTGAACCCAGACCTGGCTTCGTCAGTACATTGGTCCATTTCGTTACTGGACCAACGAACTAATTCAGTTATACGGGTCATGCTTTGTTTTATGCATATTTTCAGTGGGAAAGAAGTTGGCATTATGACAGGAGAGAAGAACAAGAGACGAAGGGGCTGAATGCTCAAAAGTCGATTTTCATGAAATTTTAAAACGATATTCCCTGGTGGCCATTCAGGTTTCGCTGAATGCGATTTGGAAATATGACCGGACTTCTGAATAGAATTAGTCAAGATGCTTTGGTCTCCAGACTTGCGATTAAAAAGCTGAGGTTTGAGTTTAAGAGGGCAGTCCACGAGCGCAGGCCTGAAGGATGTTGCAATATCGCGGTGGAGGAACAGCCAATGATGCCCCCACCTAATATGTTCACCCCTTCATATGTTAATCTTGTGACACAGTACAGAAAACGACTCATTAGTGTTATCCCTGTGAAGGGAGGGTGTACAAAGTACAGAGAGAGACACCAATCATTTTTGACGTTTATCTTTTTGGAAAATAAAATTACTTGTTTACAAAAATGTTTTCTCTGAGCAATTGCATTAGTTTAAAAGTCTAATTTTCCCTTTTTTGAGCGCACAATATGGCTCATTACCCCTGCCGTGTATTTCAACCGTTGTTGCTATTTTATTCATCAAAGAATTTCACACGCATAAGCAAACGCTCATAAATGTATACACAGTGAGTAAAAGAAATGTGAGATTGTGTGGAGAGAGAGAAAGGCTTTCTGCATCCCAGAGAACAGTGAGTGAGAGAGAGAGAGAGAGAGAGAGAGAGAGAGAGAAAGAGAGAGTGTAGGCTTTTCCTCACAGATAGATTAATATCATAGACAGAGATTTGAGACTGGGAGGTATCCTGCGGTGAGCTTGGCAGAATGTAACCCTATATGACAGCAGCCGCTGTGTCATGCTAACATGCCAGGACATGAAGATGGATTGTGGGAATTCAACTGAATTGCCATTGATAGAGACAGATATCTGTGGTCAAAGTGAAATGTATTACACATGTAAACCAGGTAATAGTTCAGGTCCAGTGAGTCTCGAAAAACACAATTCTGCGGTTTATTCAAAATTGAAGTTGAACGCCTGTTTATCCCTGCTTGTGCATTAAATTAAACAGTCACTTCTACCGATATGCCCAAGTTCGGACCACTTTGAATAAATTTGCACTCGCACTGCTATGATGTCATTAATTTTCACTAACAGGGTTATAACTTCCAACCACATTTCATCAGCTGTGAGCCGCAGGTGTCCTACAAGACCTTTTGTGGTAATGAGCAGTGTATACTGTAGGTCACTAACTGTAGTCATGAGCAGTGTATACTGTAGGTAACTAACTGTAGTTATGAGCAGTGTATACTGTAGGTAACTAACTGTAGTCATGAGCAGTGTATACTGTAGGTAACTAACTGTAGTCATGAGCAGTGTGTAGGTAACTAACTAGTCATGAGCAGTGTGTACTGTAGGTAACTAACTAGTCATGAGCAGTGTGTACTGTAGGCAACTAACTGTAGTCGTCAGCAGTGTGTAGATTTGACTGTTGTGGTGATTTTGAATGCTTGTCAGATTAGTTTACCCACAGCTTAGTTGGGACTTTGAATTTCTTATCACACGATAACTGACTCTTAAGTGTGTCAGTTATCCTTATCTGTAGTGCCACTGCACTGTCTGTCCTGTATGAAAGCCCTTACACTCTTGGTTCAGTAAGGCACTCCGGATGAGTCTCTGCCGAGCGACTGCGATGCGGTTCACTGTGAATCCCTTCCCCTCGGTCGTGATGGTTACGCCCGTGGCCGGCCCCTCCGCGCGCGTGGATGACCGCGGGCTCCGCGCGCGCAGCGGCGGCGGCGGGGCTGCCAGTTCCGGACGCCGCGCTCGGCGTTTTCTCCCGGCTCTGCAAATTGGCCTTTTCCGCTGTCGAGCTCGTTGAGGTTAATGGCCGGAGACACGCTGTCGTGACGCCCGGGCCCCGGCTCGGAAGAGAGAGAAGAGAGCGAGCGAGCGAAGGACGAAGGAGCGCCGCGCGTCACGCTCTGGAGCCGCGACCCGGGGGTCCTCGCGCGCGGGGAGCTCTGCCAGGCGGTTGGGCGATTATAAACGCCTCGGGGCTCCGGGAGCTTCATCGTGCCGCGGTGCGGTTCAGCGGCTAGGGCCCCGGACTCCATGGCAGTAATGATGCACTGCGTTTATGCAGCACTTTTTATCCCGCGCTCTGAAGAGGCTCTATGGCGGAGGTGTGGCATTCCTCTGCCAGTGTGTGGCACCCAGGTACCGCACATCAGTCCTGGGGGGTGATTAGATGGTCAGGTAGAGAAAGCCAGGGTTGGAAATTTAGCCGTAACAGCAGGGGAAACCCTGTACTCTTAACAGGAAGTGCTATGGCATGTATTTTGAGAACATTTTTTATCCTTTTCTCTTATATTTTGAATGCCCAATCATGCATTTATAACAGTGTCCATTGCTGCGTTCTCTACTATCCATTCATGAGAGTGCAGTCAAGCACATGCTTCCTCAAAGCACGCAATGCCAAACACTGCGTATTCTCACACTGTAGTTTGCAAGTCATGCCTAACGTGCACTACAGGATTTTTAGTCGCGATTGTAAAGTTTTCAGGATCTTAAGAATACCCTGTATAATGGGGAGACAGGGAGGTGAGAGAGCCTCGTGTTATAAATCAAAAATGGCCCCCCATGGGCCGCAGAACATCTCTGCTCCAATCCATGTTCTAACCAAGCTAAGCCCTGCTTAACTAGCCCAGTTAATAGACAGGAGTAGGTTACAGGGTATGTTAACTAGGTTTGAAACTGAATTGGGAAGGTTAGCGTTCAGTTAGCCTTCAGTTGTGCTCATGGACAGTATGTAAATATAACTAAGCTCTTCAATTCACTCTGCACAAGGAGCATCTGCTTTGCAAATAAATAATGTACAAGATGTTTGTCTTTGAATTCAAAGCAAACAGGCTTTTCTAAGAGGCTGCATGCTTAATTCCTGCAGCAGTAGATTGAAATGACGTCTTCTCTGAGCAAATTAATGTCAGTGTCAATAATTATATTTTATTTTACCCCTCCTCCCCATTTCGCTCCAGCGTGCAAGATCTTACTGCAGTCAGTAATGATCACTCAGAATTATTTCAGCAGTGTGATGTCTCTTTGCAAAGCTCAGTTGTTCTGGGGGAGCAGTTTGATGTTTGCTGTTCATCTGCCATCTTGGTAAAAAATCTCATAACCTTCACATTATGACACCCGCCCCCCTGTAAAAAAAAAAAAATATATATATATATATATATAAAATATATAAATTAAGTACGGTTTGGATGTATGCTGTATTAGCATTCATTTGATTTAACGGCTAATAGAATTGGGACAGGATTTCTGGGCGCGAGGGCCCAGCCCAATTTCCATCGTCCGTTTTGCAGATTCCACATTCCGTCAGCGCAGCATCGCGTATTTCTCCCCCGTGACGATTATTTGCATTTGACGTAAATTACCAATGAAGCCGGAGACGGAGACTCCTCCCCGGGCTTATTTATTCTGGCAGTGCAGATGTTGTGCGATTTAGTGAATATTCCGTTCGGTGTTCCCGGAGCAGATGAGGGTTTTTTTGCGGGTCGGAAGCTGTCGTTTAAAGAGCGCCGTTGTCCTGTCAGAGCTGCGGCAGCGTCACGGTTAAAGCTGTCCACGTAGCTGCTTTTTTCACGGACACCCGGCTGGAGGTGGAATTGATGTTTTTCAGAGTGAATTTTGTAAAAATGCTGCATTGACACTTTTCGGGGTAGTAAGTGAGGAGCTATTGGGAAACGTGGGGGTGGAGGGGGGGCGCAAGGGGAGGGGGGGGGGGCGGGGTGGGATGGAGACAATTTAAGGCCCAGGCTGTTGAATTTTCAGCACGAAAAAAAAAAAAACCTTTTCCCTTTCTGCCTCCACAGCAAATTTGTTGAGCTTAACGATGTCAGATAGTGACAGAACATTGGGGATATATTGTGCCCAGCACCTATTACCCATTTCTGGAGGCATTTCATGATGTGTGACTTTTTGGTTATTTTACCACAACAGAACAAAATTAAAATCAATATTATACTGTTTTTTTTTTGTCACAATCGTATAATGCCTGACATATTTGCTTAATATTCCCTTCAGAAAATGTAAATATTTCTTGCTTTGTAACACCATTTGCTGAGTAATAGGTAAAACACACTTATACCTTACACCTTGGTTTACATATGTTATGAAAAAAAACCCATAAAAATACAATCCTGAATCATCTAAGAACATCTAAGGTCACTTTTTCTTTCAGTCTGAAAAATCATTTTCCAGTCTGTTGGGTACCTAGTATATATATTAGGTTTGGGATCACGATTCCTCAAAATGCTCAGACCTCAGTAGTTGTGTTAACAAATCTGGATTCTCTGCTATACCTCTACTTTACACAGAAAAGTGTGTCAGCCTATCAGAAATTCCTGATCAAAAATTCCAAAAGTGCTTCACAGATTATCGTTGATAGATAAGGATGTCCATATAGTCATTTCTTGTACTGTGGTTTCATTGAACAGCTGAAACCAGACTGGCTTGGTCCATGCATGAAATATATTCAGTCCCGATTTTCATCTTTTTAATAGCCATGAATCCACTACTCATTGTGTGTGATGTACTGTAGATGCCGTCATAGCCATATTATCAAACCTTAATTAAAACTCATACTCCCACAATCCTCATAGGACACAATAAACCTACTTTTGGGCAAAGGAGGCTCCTAGTTTTATGGCCGAGCTATGTGAAGCAAAATTGGCTTTTTATTTGTTATTTTAAAACAAATATTAGTACAACGGCATAGCAGGGTGGTAGACGATGAAACCAGGAAACCACATGCATAATTGCCATTAACATTACTGGAAAATGTAAGTGTAGTTTTCTCTGTATTTGTTTATACCTCAAATTTTTGCACGTATTTTCTCCTGAATTGGAATGCAAAAATTGTGTTCCTGCATATTACCATTTTGCCATAATCCATCAATTTGGAAAGATTCAGACAAGCACATGCCCCTTTTACACCCCCCCTCCCCCCCTACCCCCCCTCAAAAAATAAAATGCATATCAAACCACTGCTTCTTTTTTACACTGTCCTGTCCATCAGTTGAGTTTGCTTATGTACAGCTCCGAAGGGGGTTGCTAATGCCGACCGAAACCCCTCCCATCCCAAGGCAACACTACAACCAATTAAGCACTGACCTTTTCTACCTCTTTATGATCACATGCAAATGACTTTTTTAGTAGGGATCTGCATTCATACACAATGTTGCTCAATCTTGATGGACCTCGCAATTGTGATACAAAGTTAACATCTTTTTGGAACTCTTCCATGCTTCCCAAAAAAAAAAAAAAATGTAAAAAAAAAAAAGGCAGTTTCTGTTGTGCTACTTTTCAGTCCATAACATTTGCTTATTACTGTTTCTCCGCTTATGGAATCGAACCAATGAAGCGTGTCCGTTGATCTCACGAGAGCTCGGTTGCGCGGCGAATCTTAAGCTCCCCTGCCAGGGCATTTGCTAGTGTAAGCAGCAGTCAGCAGTGAAGGACGTTCATTGATGTTCCTCTCAAGTTTACTACTGAACATTATGCAGATGTTAAATAATTAATTTGCATGGCGTCACAGGATTGATTTTTTTTTTTTTTTTTTCTGTCAGCGTTTGGCGGTTTAGGCGTGGGCAGTTGGCGACCCGATAACCAATGTTCACGACGCTCGCGCTGAGCGAGCCTGGAGCAGACGAATGAGGGGGGCTTTGGAAAGCACGCAGCAAAGATGATCGAATGGCGAGGAGTATTTCACTCAGTCAACAGGTGCACCGGGTTTAGGCATTAATCTCTCTGTGTGTAATGGGAAGATTGCGGGGAGAAACTGAGCCATGTATGGGAGATGGTTAATAACTATTTTTAAAAAAAAATCATAATTAATTCCAGAATGGCCAGAAGCAGAGTTTGTCGTGGACACTGAAAACACCCAGAGGAGATCTGTAGCCATGCACACGTGAGAGAAAGAGACTAGCTTTTGCGATTTAGCCGTACAAGTAAAAATGTACCTGAAAGCAAAATGGTGTTATAATCACATTACCTTCGGGGCTGAGTCAGTCAAAACATCCCACTGCTTGCACAGGCAGCACCGCACCACTGTACTGTGCGCTCTGGCGGAAACTTTCTCCTTTGTCATGTAAATGAGTTCAGGCTAACGGGTTGTGAAGTCTCATGTAAAAGTCATGTTATGTAAAGGTACAGGTCCCGCTGTGTCGTGTCATACAATAGCGTACCCTGGGCCACCAGAAATACAAAGTGAAAATTAGCCGCACTGGCATGACAGACTCGCAGTATAAAACAGGTTATTAATCCCCTCCGTTTTATCAGTGTTAGACAAGTATGTCCCCCTTTCCTCTCATTCACCAGTAACTTCTGTGCGGCAGATGTATGACATTAGCGTTCTACATTGAAGCACTGTGTGGTTAAATGAGATTAATGTTGTACAGATGCATCACAATGTAAAAGCACGCTTCTTTGGCTGTTATTAACTGACTTAGCTGCTTAGCTGTATCGGACAAGTTGTATATTTTCAAACAAACTGTTAAACGTTCAGTGCTGAGTCAACTGTGTTTTCAAACAAACAACATAAAGCCCCCTATTGGATTAATAAAAGTTTTGTTAGAGTTGAATTAACGCCAGTTATGAGTCAACTGTGCTATCAAAGAAACAATTTAGGGATCCCTCTTGGATTAATAAAAGTTTTGTTAGAGTTAAATTAACACCAGTGTTGAGTCAACTGTGTTATCAAACAAACAAACAACACAGAGATCCCTCTTGGATTAATAAAAGTTTTTTTAATTTAACAAAAATTAAAAGTTTTCATAAATTAACGCCAAGCATTTATGTGGTGCAGTTCATTTAGTTAACATCCAGATCTCATCTAAAATAAAACTAGCTAAAACCCCAGTACATTTAGATAAAAAATGATTGCTTTATCTTTTTCCAATTTATTCAACATTACGGACGAAATTCATCTGACATCTCGGTTATTTAATCCGGGTTTCTCCCGTAACTATCCTCATCGCACATTTTAATTCTGGAGCTTTTTTATACCGTGCCGTACGAAACAGCCCTACGGGGACGTCCGAGCGCGCTCGCTGTGATGGGAGCCAGCCGAGCGTGTCCGCTGTTGCCACGCTCCTGCTCATCCTCCGTGTGAAGGCGGGAGGGAGAAGGGGGGTGGGGGGAGGAGTCGGCGGGAGGCGGAGCTTATCCCCTGCACTTTTTACACCGTTATGTAACGCGCTCTGCTCCTCGTCCTCTTCCATTTTTCTGCCTTCGGGCCGACAGGTACGCGGCACACCTGCCGTGGGACGGCGCCTGCTCCGTGGGCGGGGAGCGCAGACGGCAGTTAAAGGCGCTCCTCGCATGTTATTTTTATGCTTCCGTGTAGAACATTCTCTTACCTTCTTTTTAAATGTAGTCTTATATAAATGAATAATAAACTGCCATTAATACAAGCTGGGCGTGAGTTTGCTTAAGCTGCTCAGGATAAGTGCCACGCCTAAGGGCACGACAACGGTTACACGGTGGGGGGTTTGAACCCGCGGTGTTCTGGTTCTGCTGTGGGTTTGAACCCGCGGTGTTCTGGTTCTGCTGTGGGTTTGAACCCGCAGTGTTCTGGTTCTGCTGTGGGTTTGATCCCGCGGTGTTCTGGTTCTGCTGTGGGTTTGAACCCGTGGTGTTCTGGTTCTGCTGTGGGTTTGAACCCGCAGTGTTCTGGTTCTGCTGTGGGTGTGATCCCGCGGTGTTCTGGTTCTGCTGTGGGTTTGAACTCGCGGTGTTCTGGTTCTGCTGTGGGTTTGATCCCGTGGTGTTCTGGTTCTGCTGTGGGTTTGAACCCGCAGTGTTCTGGTTCTGCTGTGGGTGTGATCCCGCGGTGTTCTGGTTCTGCTGTGGGTTTGAACCCGCGGTGTTCTGGTTCTGCTGTGGTGTATGAGCTCATGTCCCACTGCACGCTAAATGAGGTCCACCTGAATAAGAACTCTGTAGAATCAGTGGCCACTAGTCCCAACCTACTGGCTGTTCTGAGGCATCTTTTATTTCAGTTTAATAAATGTACGGTTATGGTAGAGGTCTACAGCCCTGCTCCTGGGGAGTCTGCTGTGGTCTGCCTGCTCTTATTTCCACCTTAATATCAGGGACCAATTCTAACCCAAGAAACAAGGCGAGGTGAGCTAGCTATGTGAGTTAACTGTGTAATCTGTCGGTTTAACAAAATACGCCTTCATATATATTTAGCAATTTGAGATACTGTATTACTTACAGGTGATGACCGATTTATGTTGGTTATGTTATGTTGAATGTGTTCCTAAAACATGAGACACACATGGACATTATTTACAAATGTAAATCATATGGCAGTAGGGTGCATTTTATTGGAATATGCCTAAACACCAGAGTTTGGGAGACTGTCATTTCTTGGCACTGTTGGAGTGCCTGTGCATGCTGTAGGCCCAGACTGTATTTAATGTGCTGAAAGTAAAAAAAAGAAGAAAAAAACACTGATAAATATCCTATTGGTACATGAAATCTTTTTGATGTTGCTGTAGCTATTGTGAAATGACGGATACAAAATTGCAGTTCCTTGTGACTTTATGCTCTAGTTAGCTAACGTTAGCCTACTCCTTCACCATTTATCTTTCTTTTTTTTTTTCTTACTAAAGAAAGCATTTATCTTTTCTTACTGCATGATCTTACTGTATCAGTAATCACTATTAGTCACCAAATGTATAACATGAGTGGCTAATATTTCAAAAGGAAGTGCTTACTGTTTACACACACAGTGGCAGCGGTTAGCACAAATTAATTGTTTTTAGGTTCTCTTGTTCTGTTTACTTCTACGTTTTACCTTTGCCAATATGGCCTTACCTACCAGGCCACCTACTGGTCAGAACACTGGCATTTTAGATTGCAATGTGCTCATCAAAAGATGGGAGTAAAATGGTTGTTTGTCTTGCTAATTTTTTATATTTTCTCCAGGGCAGACTGGGAAATCAGAAAGTTGGCCAACTTAAATTTTTCTATGCATGAAAAACCCCGCACTTGCAGTATGTCACATTTCAAAGTAGAATTTTGCACAATGGGTTATTTCATCCTTCACCGATAAAGCATTGCACTCGCTCATGACTGATTTATTTGAAAATGCTATGACACGTTAATGAAGGCATTAAACATTTCACGGAGACTGTAGGACAATACGCTATCTCAAGCCTGATATATAGTATGCAATTCATTTTGTCATATGCTTAAAATACATTCCCTGGGTACTGGCGTTTTATATTTTAATATACTGCTAGCGCTGGCTGTAGCGCGGCGCGGGCAGGCGTGGGAAGCTTCTGAGGGTGAAGCGGCCAAGCGGAGCTCTCGCTCGGGCGCTGGCGGATAAAACCCAGCGGCGCGGCTCGCATCGCCGCCGACCCCCGAAGTGAAGCTCTGCGGCTCCGCGTGAAAAGCCTCCGCGTTGTGAGAGGGGCCGCGCAGTATCGAGGCCCCGCGTTACAGGCCTGCTCGAGGACGCTCTCGCGTGTAGCCGCCGCGGCCCCTCATGCTAACGTACTTGCGCCGGTGTGCTGCAGTGAGTGCAGTGAGTAGGTAATGTGGCTGGTAAAATGTTGAAAATGGCTGGTTATTTTTTTAGAATCCACAAGCCACTCTGGCTGGCGGGTGAAAAAGTTCATTTCATTCCCTGGTGAAGTGCTGTGTTGCATCCTAAGGCCTTGGATCCAATCTGGATCCTGCCAGTACCAGCTGGGGCTAGCAGTCCCACGTGATAACAGGCAATGTACTTTAGCGTCACCTATGGGGGGGAGGGGTTGAGTTACCAGGGAACCGCTCCCCCCATCTCACTGCTTGCTGGCGACTCGTGCGCCCGGTTCGGTGTTGTGTCCTGCATGCAGCAGCTGTGTGTTCCTCTGGCACGATGCTGCAGTTGCGGTAGCTTAGCTTGCACAAAAGAAGCAGCCTGCCGCTCACATGACTGGTGCTGATGAGCAGCCCCCTTCAAATTGACTGCAGGTGTAGCAGTGAAGTGGCGAGCCTGCAATCGTGATTCAACGTTCCAAAATTAGGTCGGAATGGGGGATTTTGATGTTAATATAAACCATAAGAATTATTCCTGTGCTGGCGCTTGGAGGTGGATTTGCAAACATTCTGTAGCCAGCCCCGTCTGGCAAGGAAGCGCTTCCCACTCCCTACAGTAGGTGGCGATGTTGCATCTTTGACCCTCCCAGTAAATCTCCTGATGGAAAAAGCTGCATATGGCCGTGGGATGGCTTTGCGTTATGCTGTTTTGGCGTCGGTCAGAAAAGGCGGTGGAGAAGAATGGCGGTAAAGCCTGTGTGTGGTGTAAGAGGGAGCCGGGGAGCGTTGTGGAGTCGTAAAGAGACAGCATCCCCGTTACAGCAGAGGGAAGCGCGCAAACATAACCGGCGACTCGCCATAGAAAAACGGAGGCGTTCTCGCCAAAGGTTCCGTTTTTCGTCAGGCTTGGGGCGGTGCCAGAGGACGGGACCAGCCTAGGACCGGAAAACAAAGGCAGCGATACAAAAACACGGCCGTGCTAAAGACCCTCGGAACGCGACTGCGAGCTCAGAAGTGCTAATTACCGCGCTGGGACTCTGACGGCGAGTGACTGCTAACCGGCGGGAAACCAAAGGGCTTCCTCACACTTAGGTGAGGCATCAGAAGGCGAACCGGCTCGCAGCCGAGCGGCAGGTATGAAAGCGCGCCCCGAGATTGCCTGTGGCTTAGTTGCTAGGCAACTCCTGGGGTCCCAGCCCTTCTCAGCTGCAGACCCGGTTTCCTAATTAGAAGAACAAACAACCGGTGGAGGTAGGGGCACGAGAGCCAAGAGGAGACGTTTTGCGGAGGTTTAACGGGAAAAATAGAACCTTTTCCTTTTCAAAATTGTGTTAACTGCAGAACTCAGAGCACCCTGGCGACGTTTTATGCACAATGATGTCCACATTCATCGCAGTATGTAACCGGGTTTGGGAAAGGATCTGGCATCACGTGAAGGGTGGTGCGTTTCTGTTCGTCTATCACTGGTTAAAAAATAGGAAGCTGAAGTGTGTGGCTCAGATTCAATGAATGATTCCTTCGCTCTGGCTTGCAATGAAATACTTTTTCAGCAATCATCAAAATGAACTCACCAAACTGTGTTTGTCAAATAAGAAAAAAAAAATCTTGATTTTATTTTTTGGTCAAGCTTCGGGGACCAGTGTGGATTGGATCTTGTGTCTGTCAGCTGTGAAGGATGGAGCAAACACCCTCTAGAAATACAGAGAGCTGACATGGTGCACTTTGGGCCACCTGAAAACCTAAAATTACTCTGCCTTCTTATTTCCACTGCCATAAGAGAAACAGACCCCCTCAAATCTGAAATAATATCTACATTTGTGCTGTACTATACCAGATGTCCAAATGTCAAACTAATATGGATCATATGGATAGATATTATATAACAGTATGCGGTCTGATCTTATCTTGAAAAGATCATCAGACCCTACACACCTTACTAGACCTCTTCATTCTGCTACCTCTGGAAATCTGGTGCCCCACCCCTGCCTGTTCTGGGTCCCCATTGGTGGAATGAGCTTCCCACCGCCTTCAGAACAGCAGAAACCCCGCCCATCTTTGGATTAAGACTGAAGTCTCACCTCTTCAGATTGCACCATGGCTCCCCTGACCCCCTTTACATATTCTTATATTTTTCACTTTCTTTCCTTGGATTTCCTTTTGGATAATGATAGCTGTGTAAGAGCTGTCCAATCATACCTTCTTGGTACAATGCAATTTGTAGTTTGTTAGGTCAATATTACATTTAGTGCTTATAAATGGTTCTCTGGGCTTTCTTGTTGGTATCACTTGTATTCCTGAGAGTAACACTGATGTTCTCCTCTACTTTCCGTCATTCTGGATAAGAGTGTCTGCCAAATGACTAATGTAATGTAATGAACTCAATTCTCGCTCTTGTATTTTTACTGTTTCTAGCTAAGAGTGTTAATTATCCTTTCCCGTAGTTACTGCTGTACTTGTAAGCCTGTTGAATGCACTTATGTACTTTCGATTGCAAGTGCTTCTAGGTAAGATTGCAAAATGAATAATGTAATAAGTATCTCTGTAAGTTCAGGGAACCAAGACCAGGGCCGTGTGGTACATTGATAAACTGATACAGTGCTGCTCCATATTTCTACTCTGTCAACCTAGACACATCCTGCTGCATCTAGAATAGAGTGGACATCTTTATTGTCCGTTGCACATTTGATTGACATTTTCCTTCAACTCTTGGGCTCATATATCGATCAACAAACAGAATATAAATACAAAACCAAGCACACAAATCTCTAAAAAAAGAAAGATCCAACCTCTGGAATGAGGAATACAATGGCGGTATACAGTTATCAAGGATTTTAATGGCTCTCCTTCCTAGTGTGCACGTGTGCACACATCTCCCAGATGGGGCTGTTTAGTGCTGACTGTACTGCCATAGTTTTCAGCTCCCAATTACTCTATGTGCACTTTTATTCCACAATACAGTACAATACATGAAACCAAGAATGTGATAGCTCAGGGGCCAGGGCCTAGGTGATTATACTGATACACTGATAAGCTCGACAACATTAGCTCTCAGGTCCTTGTGATTCATTTACTTTGAAAACAGTCAAAAGACCTGTTAGAACTTCTACATCAAACACAACAGCCTGGACTAGCTTGGTTGGGCCTGGTATGGGCACACTGCTTATGTGTAATATATATTTGCTAAAAAAATAAAAAATAAAAAGTTTGGGTAGGAATTCCTCTGGCCCTAGCACAGGAAGATAAGTCACATCAATGATGGAATTGTATCTACATCTCGTTCTATAGATTAGAATTGATTGGGATGGGGGGGTGGGGAAAAAGTGTAATTGTGGGGTTAGCCTCATCCAACTTTATCGGGCATGAAATGAAAAATGCACTCATCCCTGTGTTAATGTAGCTCAGATTTTTTTTTTTTTTGCACTTTCGTACATTAATTGAGCTGCGTCATTTGTTCCTATTTTTAAAATGGGGATAAAATCATGGGGATAATTAACAAGAAAGAAGGACTGTATTTATATAAACCAATTGTTCAGTGTGGTCTTTTCTGTAAAAGGAAAAAAGATCCTATGTTTTCATGGTTATGCTCATATTAGACCAACCTCGTGCCATTATGCACTTAAAAGCATAAATCTCTGAGATAGCAAGCCCCAGGGAGAGTTAGTGGGTGGACATCTGCTTTTTTACGTGTCATTGATGGGAGCCTCCAACTTTCCACTTTACCTGCGTTTCATCTCAAACACAGACCTTTGCCCGAAAATGTGATTTCGTTTTTTTGTAATTTAAATGAGATGAAAATGTTTGAGGCAATCCTTTAACGCAGCCACCCCTGCTGACAGTTTGACAGAAAGCAGCCGAACGGACTCTTCAGGATGCTGTCGGCCGGGGTCAGGCCTGCTGCTGCTGCTGCTGCTGCTGGGGCTGGGGCTTCGTACGGGCGCACTGTGAGCCCAACACCGACGCCACTGGCCAAAGAGCCGGGCTTTTGATATGGCCTGCCTCGCTCGGCCTGGCCCTCCCCGGGGCCCACTGCTGAGTTTGGGTTGCCCTCTCACCTTTCACACAAGCCTCCACGTTGTCATTACACATCCAGATGGCCGTATTTATTTATTTATTTATTTATTTATTTATTTTATTTTCTGAAAGGAAATATTAAACGCTAACGCCAGAAGTCGTCCGCGTCCGCGGAATGCTAATAGCGGCGCGTATCCGGCGCTCGCGCTCGCGCGGCGCGCGGCGGGAGGGCTCAGGGGGGCCGGCCCCCGCGCTCCGGTTCGCCGAGAAACATATTGTACCTCCGTCAGTAAATCGCGGCGTTAATGCTTTTCCTCCTCCCCCTCCCCCTCCCCCCCCCTCCTCCTCCATGCTAATTCCTGGCACGCGGCCACGCGTTCGGGCCGCCAGAGCCGGGAAAAGCTGGGCGGGTCAGCCGCGCTCGGCGGAGCGCGTATAATTAGGCTCCGGCTGAAAACAAACGCCACCAAAATAAATATGACCCCACCCTCCCTCCCCCAAAATAAAATTTAAAAAAAAAACCCGAAAGATGAAGACGCGTAGAGGTCTATGAGGAACGCGAATGGGGCGGCGCTCGGGTTCGGCGCGTCCGGCCCAAGCCCAAGTCCTCGGAGCGGCAGCGCGCCCTGTGATCCAGAAACGCCGCGGTGCTGACTGGGGCCAGGAGTCCCGCGGGCCGACTCGCTATTGGCTGAGGCGCTGCACTAGGAAGGGGGGGGATTGGGTGAGCGGCCGAGGCCCCCCCCCCCAGCCTTGCGACCCTGACTCCTCTGAGCTTATCGGCTGCCTGCAGTCTCCCTGCACCAGCTCCGCTGGAAGTGCTGTCCCATGTAAGGACCGCTCTGTTTCTCTTTCCTCAAAATAATACCCCTTTCCTTGCCTGGCCACTTCTATTACTATCAAGCCAGTCTAGGAACAGGCTAGTATTTGATGGCTGTCTTACTGAGTGATCCTCTATATCAGTGGTTCTCGAACTCGGTCCTGGGGAGCCCCTGGGCTGAGTGTGAAAACCACTGCAACTTTTCACTATATAAGAGTGAAAAAAGAACAAAAAACCCATATCCTACCACGCTACAGAAACACAAAGCTAGTTCGCAAGCTAGTTTCTTGTAGCGAAATCTCATACATTGTCTGCCTGTTATTGCTGTTGCTATTAGCTGGAATTGTTACGGTACTTCCCTGCTTTCTCACTGTTATCAAACTTAAAAAACTATGAAACTGATGGAGGAATACATCACAGTTGCCAACCCCAAATTTTCCATTGTACGTCTTAAACGCCCACCTTTAGAAGGACCGCAGTTCTTTTACAAATGTGTGTCTCAACATGGTACTTCAGTCCATTAAAATAAATCCATTTTTGAGTGTCGGGATGATTAAAGAACAGGGATTTTCCCGGAAAATAAGACTATTTTAACTGGTTTTGTTTGAAGTCACACCAAAAATTTTTTATTAGTAGCCCTCCGGGGGGTCTGCTCGGCACATTTGGAATACATTTCACTCTTTTATTCTCTTTACGTCAGTCTGGATGTTTCTTATCGGTGTGTGTGTTTATG